>NW_026855094.1:0-217500 GCF_026571515.1 Ruditapes philippinarum
TTAAAACGCGTTTTATACAATGATTATAAACCAGGTTTATATAAGTTGGAACTAAAATGAAATAAAGAAAAACTACAAAAATATGGAATTTCTTTGGTCATACTTTATGTTCACTCTTCTACACGATCAGGTCTACATTTGGCACATTTTCCATAAGTATTTCAAATATTCATAAAAACAATAGAAAGATATCATTTGATTATTCTTATGAAATGTTGCATAAAGTTCTAAGTGATTTAGATTTTATAATGAACATTTTATATGATGAATAATAATATTTAGATGTAGATTATGTTATTATTTACTACATGTATACTGGTTTCCTAACAGTTTCCGGTCCCAAATCGCACTTTTTAACAATAAATAAATGAAAATCTGTCTACGGAAGAGTACACAATTTTGACAAAACAAAGTTAGGTACCTGTCTAGCATTACTGTTTTCAATGTTTTTCTTCAATTTTACTTTTTAATTTGGAATAAAGGCCTGAAATGTAACACCTTTTCTCACTTTCATTCAAAATTTCATAGCAGTTTTCCGGACATTTTTTTATTTTGAATATAAATTCAGTACCAGTGAGCAATGTTAAGATTTTTTTTTTTTCGTTTTTTTTTTCAAAAAAAAATACAATGTTTAAAAGTATTTATTTATCTAGAATGGGATCTAATTTATTGTGCATGGGCATTCAAACTAGAATTCCCCACATGTTGCTTATTTTTAAATGTCCCAAATTCTCTTATGTATCTTTAACAACAGGCATAAGTTAAAAACATATCAATCGCTGTACTATTTTAACTGCTGTTAATTACATAGAAAACAAATGTTTCTCTGATTAATAAAGTAGCATAGATGCCTAATTGATAAAAAAAATAGAATGTACTGGATGGAAATGATGAAGGACCAGAAACCAGTATGTTTCTCGACTTTGCCAACAGCTTCCATGTATAATGATGTCGTGGTTTGTTGTTATGACTAATTATTCATTGTATTACAGACCTTTCATTTTAGACAAATTCACTTTAATATTAACAAATTGTATGACTGAACGTTAGATTTTTATCTCACATTGGAACATAAAACATATTGTTTTGATTGCCAATTACGTTAATTGCCTATTTCGTTTGAATTATTTGCATTTTAATGTCCAAAAAAGCGGAATTGTCTTTTTTGTAAATAATGTGCATTGGTTTATTAATGAATTCCATAGTGAATCAAAGGCCAGTCGTAGTGAAAAAAAAATCATATCAGATTTATAGTTAATTTATATTGTTTTTTGTAAGAGTAATTAAATTACAAGGATAGTTCAATCATAAAATATCAGAGCAGACAATTGATGTTCCGTGAATGCACTTGTAGAATGCACAGATGAATCATGGATATAAGTTACTCGTACTTGCACAAATCATTGTCCGTATGATAATTAAACAAAAAATAAAAATAAAATGAAAAATAAATAAATAAAAAAGATGCCGATTTACATATTTTCACATTAAGTCTAAAATGCTCATTTCACAATGCCTCTTTTGGAATGCAACAGTTCTCAAATATATGTATTTTATTGTGAGAATGCAGTAACGCAGTAATAGGCAAATAACTCAAGAATTGTGCAAAAGTAACGCAGAATTGTGCAAAAATAACGCAATAATTGTGCAAAAGTAACACAGAATTTCTCAGTTTTGTTGAGGTAATTCTTTTCGGCCTCTGGCAACAGTTCTAAATGTCATCCCTGATACCTCGGGACACCAGGTTTGACTGTTCCACAAACACCCATGAAATAACTGTATACTGTTAACTGCTCGACATCCTGCCCAGGAACAGTAAGCTGGGTGAACAGTGCAGTGTTGAATTCAAAACTAACTCCTGTAATCAAGAGGGTAAATTACCAACACCGTCACTCCAAAAGTCTAAAAATATAAAATATAAATTTTATTACAGATATCAAAAATGGTTTACAAACGGAAAAATGGCAAAGGTAAATAAAATTAATACCCAGATTTAAATTGAAAATTGTACTAGTATTTTAGTATTATCCTTGAACCGGTTTAAGTGTTAAAACGCATTTTAAAATTTGGTGGGTTTTTTTCGCAGTCAAAAAAAACCGAAAACCGGAGTGAGCGAACTTTTTTTGTTCTTCTCCGTGAAAGAACCTTCATCATTTCAAAATATAAATACAAAGTGTGTTCCAGAATTAAAACAAAATGCTCTAAACGTTCCAATATTACCTGTAGGCTTAAAAGAACAATTGTTGACAGGCTTAGAATATATGTCACAGATTGAAAAAAACAACAAAAAAAAACGTTTTAACCATGTGACACATAATACAAATTAAAAGAACTTTTCTAATGGAGGAACATTTAAATGTTAATATCACCATGAATGTTCATTTTAAAGTAACTTGTATTTACATCAAAGGTTTGTATTAATCATACAGACTGTATTAATCATTCCTGAAGAAGATTAATTACACAATGGAATATTAAGTACTGTTTTAAAGTATCATTAACATGAAAAAAGCTTTCCAAAATGCAAATTTTAAACAAAAATTAGGTTAATGGATTTGTAAATAATAATACAATTGATTGATCGGAAATTGATTTTGAAATATGAAAACTACATTATGAATGACCGATTCTTGCTGTTAAAGCAACACGCCTCCAAATACATTTTTGAAAATGTATTAAAAAGGAAATATTGTGAAGTGTACACAAGAAAGTAATTTATACATTGCAAACGACGCTTGCTACCCTCGTAAATTACCATAAAGAGGTCTAAATATGAGAAAATAGCACTTATTGTGTTAATAACGCAGTAGAAATATGTGATAAACCTACAGAATCAGTCTTTATTCACACAAAACGTGTAAATTACTACTTGAGTCTGGAACCTTTTTACGTTTCTTAAAATCTTAGGACATTTCATTCGAGTATGATTTTCTTGAAATACTTTGGCTCATCTAAAGGCATGTAGCTTTAAAGGTCGACAATGCATAGAAATGATTTTCAAGACATAACTTTGCTAAATGAATGGAAGTCTATATTATTGCGATTGTTCTTATGTGCTTTTTGCTTTAAAAATGACAATCTTCAACATACTCAAAAGAGTCTGAAGATACATTATATTGATATATAAGAAACTATAGAAGTCCTCTTATTGACGACATTTTTTTTAATCACCAATGATTCAGGTGGTTTATAGAAGGCACAAATTAGTCGAAATTACTAATAGAACATAATATTGTTCTGTTATGAGGAGAGGTTAATAAACTAGCGTTTAATATATATTCTATTATTGTCAAAAATATTACTAAAAAATTGATAAAATACTCCATTTTCCACTTGTTTTGAAAATTAGAGAAACAAATCACTTTCATATCACCTACAAGTAAATACAGTTCATCAAATTTATCGAATTTGATTCGTTTGGGATTTAGTCACACCGACACAGTAAAGGTCATATGGCCACGTTCGAGGAAGACCTCAGGAGCCCTTCCGTGCATTATTTCAGGCAGAAACGGGCACCTGAGTATAATCGAAGACGTTCCGTAAGCTAGCTGAATAGCTTTCTCACATGAAAGAATAAAAAAAGTCTCTGTTGGGATTCAAGCCCACAGCGGTGAGGCCAAGTGATTTGAAGTCAACGACATTAATCACCGGGCCACGGACGCCAGAGCCTTGTGTGTTACTTCCATTATCACTAATCCTTAGTTGGAAAAGAAATTCAGATAAAATGGAATATCCAAACGGCATCTTAGCACCGTCAGATTTATTAGAATTGAATATATCGAAAATAGTTTTAGCACCAGACAGTCACAAATTTCCTCTGTCAGCTACATGTTTTAGAAACGTCAATCACTAATGGAAGTATGCATGTTAAAATACTTTAGAAATTTAAGATGAACTTATTGAGGTAAACCAAAGGCAGTCGATGCGTGGCTTGGATACTGGATAGTATACATGCACATGACCACGCCCACTTATTTTTATAAATAAACATTTTTTTTCACTAATAAAATATTTTTTAGACTCAAAAAGTTTTTAAAATGTCTTATTTTCAAAAAAACATCAAAGGAAAGTTGTTTTTTAAAAATTTCATCCACATACCCGGTAAACTATACATATAGTAAAGGCAGCGGATCTACCACCAGGCCTTAATTTATCTCTCAGATCTTTGTTAATTGTCAACCAATTTTCACCAAATAAAGAGCAATCTACGCAGAAAGGATTTCTCTTTTGAAAAATGTACAATATTAGACCAGTTAGTACGACAAAAGATTGAATTTTAAAGCGAAAATGCACTTTTTGTCTAGGTCGGACATTGCTTGACCGAGCCTTAAGAAGAGGATTTTGAACATAAATCGATCTTTTTTCTGAATAACAAACTAATGTCAGTGCATGCAAACAGTTGAAACAGAATAGGCAGCTATGTAGGAGCACATTTGTCTCGGAGCACATTTGTCTCACGAAGTGTGGCCGATGTGCTCGTAAACATTCATATTTGCGACAATTGGAGATGAGACAAATGTGTTCGACACACAATAGAAAGGACAACACTCGAAGCACATTTGTCTCACATTCTTCCATAAAATTCTAAAGAGGTAACAAGTACAAATGTTGCCTTTATGCAGCAATTGAGAAGCTCCGCGCAAAAAATGCGCTCATTACTGTTACTGTATGACAGAGGGGCCAGATATTAAATTAAAAGAAAATGCTTTCACTGATGCCTACCTGATAAGGAAAGTAATTCCTGTACGAACAAGACTTACAAGACTTGTAAGTGTAATGTGACATGACAGTAGCGCAACTTTGTTCTGTTTGTGTCACTACTGTAGGCAGTTATATTAGATGAAAAATATCAAAGCATGTTCATTTTCTTTTTCACCTATAATGCTACTCATTTTTCTACAAATATCAACAACTAATCATTGTAGGAAATATTAAAATCCACCCGAAATAAGCCAAATCTACTTTAGTTTTCAAAATGTCCATTACATGTTTCGCTACAAGAAAGGCATTGATGCAAAGCATCAAATGGCTTCCAAGCAAGAAATGCAGCAAGTGACGATGAACTAGTAGACATCTGATGACCAGATATTCTTTTTAACTTTTCAATGGTTAATTGGATTTTACCAAAATTGTACATATATATCATAGATGAATGGGCGGACGAAAAACATTGTTCATCATGAACTTTGGTCGGCTTGCTAAAAATAAAAAATATTAAATGTATTTTCTTTGAAACATACAAAACAGTATTCAAATTGAACAAAGTCTGTTTTTTTTATTATAATTGTAAGAAATATACAAAACAGCATATAAAAATAGTAACAAAAGAGACTAATATTGTAATAGAACAGGCATTTTTTCTATCAAATGAAGAAAAATGGTTTCTTTTGATGGCTTGAACTTAATATACAGTAGCTATATTTTAAGTCTCAGATGAATACTGAAAGAAGAACACACACTGGAATGAAATATTTGGGATGAATTTCTAAAAGACAATATTCAGGATTTTCTTTTGTTATACACGTTAACAAAAATAATGGTACATTTAAAATCATGAATAAATTTGCATGGCATGTTGATATATTGAAACATTATTTATCAATGAATGACTGTTACCTGTATTTAAGACAGGTATCATAGGGTATGTCTATGAGGAAATTCACTAACATCACGTTTGATATAAAAACTACTTGACATAGGTTATAAATAAAGAGCTATTGTTAATTGATTGATTGGGAGATGAATCTACTATTTTGTTGAATTGCTTCAAAATCCTCGTCTCACCCGCCAGTGTGTTTACATTCCTGTCAATAAACCCATAATATTCTGTTGTTAAAATACATGTCGCAGTATTCGGCAAATCAAACCACCATAAAACCGATTGCCTTCAAAGAAAATGGAATCAACTTCTAACAGCAAAAATTCGGGACACAGGGGTCGATTTAAATAATCAGGGAAGCTATTAATTTACTTTAATTTTTTTTCGATAAGTTATAAAGGGTGCAATTTATGGTTGACTATGTTTGCATTTCATTCTGCAATACTCTACAGTTCGTTCATTTGCCATAGCGGTTAATAAAACTACTTCTATAAATAGATTTTCGGACTTTCTCAATGTTTAGGTCATAGGCCCTATCTATTTATAGCTTTGTTCCCGTTCTCATTCATTAAGAATCACAGAAGGGGAAACTAATATATGACTTTACATAATAGAAATCGAAAGGAAATCGTGCTTCTGAATTTAATTTTAGCTTTAAATCGAAGAGATTAATTGATAAAAATCGGGTCCATGGACAAAAAAAATAGTCAACACACAGGCGCGGAGCAATAATTATGCCCGTCCGTTTACCGGCTACCAGCCTGTGTTTTTTATATTTATAGAGATAGAGAGATGGTCTATCAAATCTATTATTTGGCTTTACAGCGTGATAATAATAGTCTATATTTAGATACCTAGTCTATATTTAGATACCTAGTCTATATTTAGATACCTAGTCTATATTTAGATACCTAGTCTATATTGAGATACATAGAGTCTATATTTAGATACTTTACCTTCTGCTGCTACAGTCTTTAATTGCTGTAAAAGAGGTTACTATACCTGTTACTTTTCTCACTATTTGTTTATTGAAACACCAAAATAATAATAACAATGCGTGGACATTGTTAAATGTTTTGCCAATCAAAAAATGGATATTTGATAATAAAGGATATCTGGAATAGTGCAAACAAATTTATATAAATTATACTGTCTATTTCAGATCCCTTAATAAGTGACTTGGTGCCATCGGAACATCACCAATTCCTGGAACTTGCTGCGAGTTTGATAATTCTAGCTGTCACATTACGGCAGGTAATTGTAAACTGTTTGTGGGTTTTGTTTCTAAATTTGTGCACTGTTGTTCTGCATCAATTTCTCTGCATTTTCATGCGAACTTTTAATTTTGCTTTATTTGAACGCTGCCTGTAAAATAATAATTGAGCAATGTCTGTATGATAATTTAAAAAAATAACCTGCTAATTGAACCAAACAACAACAAAACAACAACATTTTATCACATTAAATCTAAAATGTTCATTTCACATGGCCTCTAGTGTACCGCAACAGTTCACAAATGTGAGAATGTACTATCACCGTGAATATGCTGTTACGAAAATAACGCAAGAATTATGCAAAAGTAACGCAGAATTATGCAATTCTGCGGCAAAAACTCTTCGGCCTCTGGCAACAGTTCTAAATGTCATCCCTGATACCTCGGGGCAACAGTTTTGGCTGTTTCACAAACACCCATGAAATAACTGTATATATTGGTAACTGCTTGACATCTTGCCCAGGAACAGTTAGCTGGGTGAACAAATTCAATGCAGTGTTGAATTCAAAATGACTTTTTATCACACACCCGTGCCGATTTTGCGACTCCGTAAATATGGTATTGCACGGCCGTGCATATATTTTGACGTGACGTCATTTGCGCTTTACAATTGTAGCTTTAAGGGGCGCTAAATATTAGCGTTATACTACAGGCCCGTCAATAAAAAGGGTTATTTTTCCACTTCAAATGGTCTTGTTTTTGGTATGTGATAAAAAGAATATTACATTTATGTAAGTTCATTACTAAATTTATTGCACTCGTTGAATGAAATAATATTATGCTCGCCAGAGGCTCGCAAAATATCATTTTTATTCAACTCGTGCAATAAATTCAGTATTGAACTTACACTCATTCAATATCCTCTATCTCCTGTAATCAAGAGGGTAAATTACCAACACCGTCACTCCAAAAGTCTAAAAACATAAAATATAAATTTTATTACAGATATCAAAAATGGTTTACAAACGGAAAAATGGCAAAAGTAAATAAAAATCATACCAAGATTTAAATTGAAAATTGTATTTTTTTGCTATCGTTGAACTGATTTAAGTTGAGTGTTTCTGTTTAAACGCATTTTACAATTTAATTCTGGTCATTTTTCGCAATCAAAAACGAAACGAGAGGATGATCTGAAATTTTGTGCATAAGTTATTGGTCCAGGCTTTTCATTCCAATCATGACAAAATGATCTCAGTGACCTTGCATTAGCGTCACACAAAAAAGAACAACAATAGTTAACGGGTAATCGGTCTAATGTCTAAGTAATCTCATTTAAATATATGTCACAGATTGAAAAAAAATCACCATATGACATAAAACACAAATTAAAAGAACTTTACTAAAAGAGGGACATTTAAATGTCAATAACATCAATGATTTATCATTTAAAAGTTTCTTGTATTTACATCAAAGGTTTGTATTAATAATACAGACACACATTTATCATTCCAAAAGAAGGTTAATTACACAGTGAGTGGAATATTAAGTACTGTTTTAAAGTATCACCAACAGAAAAAAGGCTTTCCAAAATGCAAATTTAAATTACACGGGTTAATGGATTCATAAATAATAATACAATTAATTGATCGGAAATTGATTTAAAAAAATGAAAACTACCTTATGATTTATCGCTTTTTGCTGTTAAAGCATGTCACAAGATTTATGCTTATTATCATGAGAAAAAAAATTAAAATGTATTAAAAAAGTAAAATATTCTTAAGTGTCCACAGAAAGTAATTAACGCATTGCAAACGGCGCTTACAGTCCACGTAAATTACCCAAAAAGAAGTCAAAAGATATGCGAAAATTTACCCTTTACCAGGCGTTTAATAACAGCGAGTAATAAATGTTAGTTGATTAATGGCCTGAAAAACCCCCGGGCCCTTTATTCGAACATAGAAATTTAAACCCTTTACTTATTTTCCTTGGGAACCCCCTTTTTAAAAAATTTTTAAACATTTTATTAAAGGGTTTGATTTTTCTTGAAATGCTTTGGCTCTGAAATCTAGAGGCACATTAATAGAAATTATTTACAAGACATAACTCTGCTAAAGGAATGGAAGTCTATACATTATTGCCGATTGTTCTTAGGTGTTCTTTTTTTTTTTTTTTTTTTTTTTTTTTTGCGCTTAAATAACAATCTTCAACAAAATACTCCCAAAAAGAGTCTGAACAATACAAAATGTATATTGATATACAAGAAAGACACGTACTCCTCTTCCCTTTTGAACGGACATTTTTTTTTAATCACCAATGATTCAGGTGGTTTATAGACGGCACAAATTAGTCGAATACTTATATAGAACATAATATTGTATTATTATGAGGGGTAAATAAACACGCGTTTTAATATATATGTTATTATTGCCAAAAGTTTTTACTAAAGAAATGATACAAAAAAAACCCGCAATTTCCTATTTTTTTTCCTGAAAATTTGGTGAAACAAATCACATTTATTTTACTTATATTGCCTACAAGTAAACAAGTGAATTATCAATAATTTGGTTTGTTTGGATTTATGTCACATCAAAACCCGTTTTTTAAAGTCATAAAGGCGACGGGTTTCCCGCTTTACAGTTGGGAGGAAGATCTCAATGCATTTCCGTTTCCCTTTTTTTTTAGGGACGAAACAGCAAACCTTTAGTTTTAACCACCCCACGTTCCCCGTAAGCTAGCTGTATTTAAATTCCTCAGATGAAAGAAAAACCTAATCCCCTTTTTTTTTTTCGGGGGTTTTGAACCCCCCAGGGTAAGGGGACCCAAATGATTACGAAGTGAACGACCTTAACCACCCGGCCACGGACGCCCCGATCCGTCGGTTAAAGATATGTTTGTAGATTTCTCGTCATTTAATAGTATGACCTAATGATTCAAGTTAAAGTAAAATATTGACATAACTATATTTTTCATATTTAATACTTCTTTGTTCAGAGCAGGTCAGTTAAAGTGAAAATTAAGACGAAGTATACACTCATCTTACACCCTTTCGTCTGTTACTTCAAATCTTTTTTAAAGGGAGACAACCTTTTCTTTTTCACACAAAGAAATATTTAGTTAAGTCCCTTTATTTTTGTTGAGCTAAATAGAAAATTAAAATTTCAAGCATTTTTTTTTGTTTTTTTTTACCCCCATTCTAAAGGAACTTTTTAATGGTTAATTCTTTTTTTCTAATTTTTCCCGACCATGAAAATTTATCAGTTTCCCCCCCAAAAAATTTTAAAAAATTTAAAACCCGACTAAAATTTTTATCAAGTTGACATAGGATGATAACACTCAATTATGGTATTAATCTTTTCACTTTTGTTTATTCTCGACTTATTTATTTTCTTTTTAATTACCACTAGATTTTATTGAAATGAACAGGTACAAAATGTGCCTTTTCATTTTCTGTATATAACGCATACTTGAATTTTAGCATTAACAAAATATTTTATAATTCTAGCTTTAAAAAACTTTAATAGTTTTTAGATATTTTTTTCTGGTAACTGAGATAGTTATTTTTTTATTACTTGCTCAAAATTATTTGACAGTATTTTGATGATTATGCCTAGGTGTATCAGTGGCTAAATATTTTCATTATTTATTTCAGTTAACGGATGAACAGAAAAAATGTAAGTATATTTCATATAAATATGCGGGTTTTTAAAAACATTCACCGAAAATCATTTAGTTATGCCAGTGTGTTATTCGATTTCTACATAAGTTACCTTCTAAGAAAAATGGTTTTGGTTTCATAATACAGAGATTAACCGGAAAAAATAATGCTCTTTATTTAGTGTCACAAACATTTTGAGAAATTTACAAGCTTAGACAAAGATGAAATTTGAATATTAAAATGTATGTTATATTCTCTTTGGATGTAAGTATCGATGAAGACTTGCCTAATAGTATGCAACCAGTGTAATATAAAGTTAGCCCATTCTTTACATTCAATCATTCTAAACACGAGATTTTTCATTGCTTTTTTCTCAATGTAATATTTTTGATATTGCCCTTTAATTAACAATAGCAACAGATCGAATAATTGGCGATCAATGGCAAACTGTAGCCCACAGTAAGGCCATTTTATGTATATAAAAGCGTTGAAGTGCTTCATAGAATAAATGACGCTCAATGACAAGCTTAAGCCTTAAAAATGAAGGAATCTGTTTCAGTTAATTTATCTTCTTATCATTTGCAGATGCTACACAGGCGTTTATGTCGCTTGCTGATCGTAAAACAGAGTGTGTCCCCTACACAAAAGATACTGTGATAGATGCTGTACGACTGTCCGGGCTAAACCCAACAGAGGTTGAGATTGACCAGCTCCTCAAACAAGTTGGAACAGGTATTGTTGTGTACATTTCAGGTTAAATACTGTAAATTTGCTGCAATTAATGATCCTGCAGGACCAGAAAAATATAACAGCCCTTAAAAACGTTTTGAAAAAAAAAATATCGAAGTAATCTACTTTCAACTTTTAAAATGATTCTCCAGTATTCTTATATGACAATATTTCGAATATTTCGATACTGTTGTACATTTTAAAACTTCGTTAAGTAGTTAATACCAAAATCATAATTACTGTAAAAGTCAGGAAGAAGGGTGATCCCTCGGAAGCATTAATCACAACAAAATTTTATGAAAATCACAGACTCGGATTGATAGTGCAACATGCCAATCCCCGGTTTTAGCAGTACTCAATTTCCATCGCTTATAAGTGCTTGAATCAATGATTCTGAAGGACCATAAAAAATAAAACAACACTGACGTGAAGTACGGGGCAACTTTTTACAGCTGTAACACGGCACATGACACCTGCTGTTGTGTTGTACACAAATCTGGAAGACGGGTATAAGCCATTCTTGATCCGCTTGCATGATGTTAATAAGCGATTCATATACTAGTATTACTTTGCTATCACAGCTGAAAGACCGTTATAGTCTAGAACGGAACAATGGATAAAGATTGGCTAGCAGAGGCTGAGTGCACTTACAGATTACCAAGGTACAGACATAAATAATTTTGATTTATTTTACAGATTATGGTGACAGACTGAAAAAGGATGACTTCCTTTCGATAATGACGAAAGTCGATTGGAGGTCACCAGAGGAAGTAAAAGAAATATTAAAGGTATGTCAAACGTTATAATACGTTTATAAGGCACGCACGAGTATACGTGCACTGTTCTGTAAGGCACGAGTGTGACCAGTGTACACAACTGTCATCTAAGATATACATTTGGAACATGCTAGTCAGTTGTACAAGTATTATTTTACAGGTTAAATACTATATGTAGCAAGTACACGAATTCTTTAACATCTTGAATATCATATACATTAGAAATTGTCCTTACACATGAGCGCACACCAAGAGGAACACCCGTGATTGATATGCAAGTATGGTTTTCAACATACTCTTAACCATATTTCAGGATGACTTCCGCCTTTTCGTTGAAAACCGGCCTGTAATTACGGAAGACGAATTTATCTATATTCTTACACGAGAAGGAAGAGAGAAAATTACCCTGGACGAAGCTCAACAAGTTGTGGCTAAATTTGATAAAGATCGAGATGGGAATATCCAAATAGAAGGTACAGTACCATTTGTTTCACACCTTGAAGCTGTTGAAATTACAAAGCTACCGAGGTTCTTACATAACAATACCACCAATAAAGATCCCTTATCAGACTTATTCAGTGGTCTTGTTAATAAATATAAGAACAACTGCGTACTTATCCAAAGATGTCCTCACATAACAAAAATAAAAATTGACCTAGAGATATTGGACTCCATGTATTCAAATGACATTCATTGCGAGAGTTTGCTATTTGAATTAGCTATATTATAAGAACGTTCAAATTTCGCTTTCGTTTCTATCTTATGATAACAAGCCTCAGTTCTGTATATATCAATTGCAAAGCAAAAACAATAAAAATATCACATACAAAGTCACAATGCTGAATGGTACAGAGTATAGCGAAGTGGTACAATGTCGTTTATTATTGAAAGAAAACTCAGAGTCCCTTCTACAAACTATTTATTGACAATACTTGGCAAGCAATTAAGGCTAATGCGAACTAACAAAAATTATTAATGCACTAAGCATCTAAATAAATTTATTTTTATTCAGATCTTTTTGCCATTATCTTTAATTCCATAATTCAAATTATGGAAAATTATAAAAACAAAGTTAACACACACTTAATAAGAAAATAAGATACAAATTCCTGCAAAACCAGCGTTTTGCTCTTCACTAGTACTCATGAATATACAAAGTCTATTCTTATCTATTAAAGTTGCAAAGCTTTCAGATATTTATTATATTAGTATATTTATGCTAAATGATTTGCTACCCACTCAATATTTTCTTCTTTTTTTCAGAAATGATCGAAAAGCTTTTAGCTATAGCACCGACTTGACCAAAATTGCCTTCGCAAATAAATGTGTCTGGAATAATGACTTTTATTATTTATAACTATTTCTTTATCGGTAGTTGTTGCCCTCTCTATGTTGGTGTCAAATATATCTTTATTAATTGTTTTTTATGTATATTGTTTAAATATATCTAAAAGCTATTTGTTGTTTTGTGTTTTCCTTTTTTTGTCGTTTTCATGAATTCGATGTATTTCAACCACTCAACAACTTTGATAGATCTGAAATGAAATGGCGAACATTCTGAAACTTAAGAATATCACGTTTCATTTTTAAATAATGAAAAAGCACATGCATATCCTCTTTAAAAGAAACACAAAAAATGTAAATGTTGGGATATTTTTGATCTTCAATAAATACTGTTCTATTCTTTGCAATAATAACTTAAAGAAAGTTAAAAATAGAAATCATAATAATAATAAGACGAGCATTTTCAGATTGAGACATTTATTACCAAACAATTATTTTTTTTTAAAACCAATTATTATAATTTATTAAGGATATGCTTCCTTTTATAGTTCAACGAATGACATCACTCATGTTACAAAAAAAAAGTTTTATGCTACTTGTTGAAACAAATAAAAATTCTTTTGCAAAAGTGAAGAAAAGTAAGTGAGATAAAGACTTTTAATGAGAAGTGAAATCCTTAAGATTACATAATTAAACATAAGAATATTTCTCAATAACTGTTTTAAACATCTAGGAAAAATGATGACAAAATTGTTACTTTGTATGCCTTTCAATAAAGGAGTCACAGGTTCGAACTCCAGTCGGGTCACGGCATGTGACACCAATGCTGGTGAAAAATATAAGTTAATATAATGATTTGTGTAAAAAATAACAAAAAATGACGAAATAAGTTCTTACCTGGGACATTCACATTTTCAGAATCTGTCTCTAAACTTTCAATAATCTTATCAGCCTGTGCATTAGATAATGGTTCATCGCCAAGTTTCGTGAGAATCTCCCTAAAATCTGCTTTAGTGATGACAAAGCCGTCATTTGTATCAAACTTGGCAAAAGCTTCAGCAATTTCTTCGTTAATAGATTCCTGTGATTTAAGGTGGACAAATTGTTCAACAAAATCTCCAATTTCGTCTCGTTCTATCTTGTCACCTTCTGGAAAAGAAATCATGTGAAAACACAATTTTTATAGCAACAGCGTGTTGATTAGTGAAATAAAATTTAAAAAGATAAGTAAAACCTTTCTGTTCCCTTATATTAAAGTCTTTCTTTTTACTAAACTACAAAACGACCTTTTCAGGAAAAAATGTTATTATTTCGTGCTCTGTAAATCCCAGTTTCTATAACTAAAAATCCTGAAATAAGGTCGGCAAAATACTGTACATATATTGAGCTGGATTGTCTGAGCAGAACATGCACTATAACATCGACAGCTTTACTCTATAAGGACATGTCAAATCTATGTACAATTCTCAATTGTTATAATTAAACGTTAATAAAAAAAGTTAAACGGTTTAAACAGCTATTACTTAATCTGCGGCCGGCATTCCTTTCATGGTTTCATAATACTTCGAAAAATACATATTTGGAAAGGAATTTTCTTATTCTACTTGAAAAGCAGTACCTCTATGACCGCCTTCCTGTATTTGCGTGTGAATGGTAGCTTAATATTATATTGATGATAATTATATCAACAGAAAACAACTGCTCAGAAGATATTGACCATTAACAAGCAATAAACTTTAAAATACGAAATTAAATTTCTTCTCCGCCTGCGAGTGTATTGATCACGTCGTATTTTAAAAATTGGTTGATGATGATTGATGCCAAGTCAGTTGTTAAATAACAAGACATAAACGTTGCAATTTTCTTGTAATAATTGATGGTTTGGAGTCCATTAAAATGTCAGTTTGTCTGACAACGTGCTGTTAACATGCAAACAAATTAGCATATCTAACACGGCTACATATGAAATATGTTCTCCCCGTTACGAAAACATTAAAAAATGTTGCCAAAAACGATTTATAGCGCAAAATCAATATCTAAGAAATTGTAAAAGTAAACATCCTAAGACTATATCTACTTTAATAATTTTGGAGGAAATTGGGCGAAACCCTGTTTATAAAGTGTATAAATCGGTTTAACATTTACATTTTTTTTACAAACTTATTGATTAAAAGGTATCATCTCAAAGACTGTCAGTAATATAAGTTTTTACTAGATGGGGATTTGAACTGCCATTGAATGCGAAATGAATTCTTACGATAAAACCACATGGACTTTTTCTATTCATACCCACCCCCCCCCCCCCCCCCCCCCCCCCCCCCCCCCCCCCCCCCCCCCCCCCCCCCCCCCCCCCCCCCCCCCCCCCCCCCCCCCCCCCCCCCCCCCCCCCCCCCCCCCCCCCCCCCCCCCCCCCCCCCCCCCCCCCCCCCCCCCCCCCCCCCCCCCCCCCCCCCCCCCCCCCCCCCCCCCACCCCCCCCCCCCCCCCTCACCCCCCCCCCCCCCCCCCCCCCCCCCCCCCCCCCCCCCCCCCCCCCCCCCCCCCCCCCCCCCCCCCCCCCCCCCCCCCCCCCCCCCCCCCCCCCCCCCCCCCCCCCCCCCCCCCCCCCCCCCCTATTCCTTTAAAAGTATTGTCATCTCTTTCTTAGTAGGGTTCTGACCAATCAATTGTAACACTTCACGAACACCATGCTTGTCCATTTTACCAACTTTTTCTTTATCTATCTGGTCAAATGCTTCTTTGATAGCTGAATAAGCGAAATCAAACTTTGTGAAAATGACCTAAAGGAAATTTATATACTTTCGATGAGTATTATTAATGGGGTAAAATTGCTTTGTTATACTCATACTATGTTAATTATAACAATAAGTTGGAATAGAAATTTAACTAAGAAAAATGATTGTAAAGCAATGTTTACATGTGTATAACATAAGATAAACGATAAAAGTTGGTTTGATATTAACACTAAGTTTATAATGTTTCGAAAAATACCGACCTTCCTTCAATGCTTTTGATAATTTCTGAAACAAAAAGAAAGTGGTATGAACTTTAAATAATACTTTTCAGTTGTTTTTTTTTTAAATAGATAACGGCATTGGATATAACGCATTAATAAATCTTGGCTGTTGGTTAGAATCTCTCTATTGTTTTTGAATTCTTTAATGTGAGGAATTTCTTTGGCTAGCTTATAGAAGATCGGTGGTTCTACTCAGATGCCCACTCTTCTTCGCGAATAAAGCTGGAAAGTCGCAACTAATATCTTAAAACGTGTTTGTGCGACATAAAACACAGACGCATTAAATCAAGCGGATGATCACGCGATAATGTTCGGTGATCTAATGAGCTTGAGGAATTGATAATTTAAATGTAAAATGGTATTCAAAATGTGGTGAAAGGTTCAGCATTTGTTTATAACTTTTCTACATTATATTTAATATAAAGCAGGATGAAGTTGAAATCTTTTTACATAAGGAATAATAACATTATGAAATGAAAAATTATACAATTAAAATACAAAATATAAAAAATATGAATTTTCCATACCTGTGTCATGTTTATTATATTATTCAAATTGTTTTCTGTCCCACCGAAAACTTACAGATATATTCATTCTAGGGGTAGACATAAGAACAAATGTAAAACGATAGTGTGCAATCATTCTTCCATTTCGTTTTGATATACAAATTGTATACATACTTAAAACAAAGACCGCTAAAAATATAACATACGCAAAAGTGTATTGATAAAACAAAAGAACAATCCCACGAAGTGTGCTTAAGAAAAAGTAAAATAAAATCAATGTGTTAACAATAATATATTCAAACTGTTTGCGAAATTTAAAATACAAGGTGCCAATGTTTATGTGCGTCAGCATGTTGAAATAATTTCAAAAACGTCTTGACACTGTTCTTTTGTTGTTTTTCACCCCATGAACAACCGAGATAACTCTGAAATAGATGAAAACGATATCATTTTGAACCAACAAAAACAACAACAACAGTACAAATGTCAAAACTCTTTGGACTTTCATTATAATTCTTGCATTGAAAGAAATGAAATAAGAATATAAAGTCCATATTGTAATGATTTTATTCACGTGCACTATTAACATATGGTGACTTATAAACGTTCCGGCTAGATTTCGGATAGTCGGTGGTTTTTCTCAGAACTTCGATCCCTTGTGATCGAATTAATGTACGAACGGCTACCACTAAATTTGTAAAGCCGCGTTACAGGGTCGTTGTGACTGAAACCCGAACAAAATAAAAACCAGTTCTAAGACCTTAAAGTGACACTAGATGTTGCTCCGTGCATTATTGTAGACCTTTCGAAAAGTCCACACCTGAGATAAACTATTCACTTTCAATAATTATTATAACAGTGGATAACTTCCTCACATACCCTAGGAAAATTCAAAGACATTGCTTTGAAGTTAGTGTAATGTTTTAGTTTTTAGAAGCTCGTGAATCTTAAAACCCATCCTTTTAAGTCTGTATTGGAAACTGTTTTCGAATCAGTTGAAATTAGTTTGCCAAAAAATAAAAGAAATTGACATAAGAAAACACCCAAACATCATGCTTATATACCTGTAACATTATACTTCCCGCTGTTCTCTATATTTTTCAAACTTTCTATCAAGGTCTCTGCATCGCCATCAGTTAAAGGTTCATCACCAAGTTTGGTCATCACTTTTTGAAATTCTTCTTTACTTATAGAAAGATCGCGGTCATCACGGAATTTTTCAAACGCCTCCGTAAGCTCTTTGTCGATCTCTTCCTTTGTTTTGAAAGGTATATGTTGTTCAACAAATTCAATAAATTCGGCTAACGTAAAAGTGCCATTACCTTTATGGAAAAAAATAAAAAAGTCATTATCTTGGTATAGTATTTCATATCTAACTCCTGCAAAAGCATTATTATTCGAGGATTACTATTTTTCGTAGTCTTGTGGGTTGGTAAATCAACGAATTTTGATATTCAACGATTTTTTTCGCGCCTGTCGTACAATTATTGTTACATATCTAAAGTATTTGTATTATATTTATTGGAAAAAAAGACAAACCGCGAATTTAAGAGCCAAAATGTCCTTTTTTGATAGGACCACGAAATTGTATGCCTACAAAATTAGGTGAATTGACAGTATTTTAACACAAAATGCTTGGTATTAAAGCCAGGCACGATTGCATTTCACTAAGGTTTAGCAGACACATCACTGTTTAATACTCAGTGCCATTATTTTGCGGTTGAATTTCCTTGAATTATCGAAACTTAACCGACCAACCTGTTTATACAGGGATTTGAGAGTGTGTCTACAAGCTCATAGCTTCCTTTAAAATATAACTAAAATAGATTCTATGTAAACCAATGGTTGGATACTACATCATCGCGTACTTGCAAAATGCTACCAATCGGACATTTTTGTGTAAATATCCTTTCGATAAAGATGAGCGTCAATTTGGTAGGTAGTTGGTAGTTGGATATTCGAATAACCAACTACCTATACTAGCTGATAGTTGGTTATTCGTAGTTACCAACTATTTTAGAGGTGCATGGTAGTTGGTAAATCAATCCACTATCACCAGCATGAAATGTAAGAACGCTTCGTACATTATAAACACAGAATAAAAGAGGGGACCTAGATGTTTATCTCGCAAATCCCAAAACTACCTACCAAAGTTCGAATTACTAACTACCTTCTGGTAGGTAGTTGGAGATTCACATAAATAACCAACTGTGTCCCCTGCTCGATGTAGGGAGACGTGGTGATACCATTTGCTAGAATTAATCTATCTTGTCATATATCTGTTACTTTATTGTGAAAAGTTTTTTTCTAGGGACTATTATATCTTAGAGACTACGTACAAGAAGTTCGAATAACCAACTATCTTCTGGTTGGTAGTTTGGGATTAAAGCTAATTAATAACCAACTGAGTCCCCTGGTCGATTTACGGTGAAGAGGTGTCACCATATTATAGAAAACACATATTTAGTTATATGACCGTAACATTTGTTCAGAAAACAAAGCTTTGTTTTCCAGAGAAATATATGTACAATCCGAATTACCAACTACCTTCCATGGCAGTATGTAGTTTTGTATTCAGGCAAAAAAAAACAACAAACAAAAGTCTCATGGAGGACATAGGGAGACAGGGTGTTTCAATGTTGAAGAATACAGCTATCTTACTATATATCCGTCATTTTACTGTTGTTTTTATGGGTAAGCATGCAATGTTTTTTTCGAATTACCAACTGCCTTCTGGTAGGTAGTTGTGGATTCGCGCGAATAACCAACTGTGTCCCTTAGTCGATTTATAGTGAAGGGGTGTTACCATATTATAGAAAACACATATATTGTTATATAACCGTAACATTTGTTAACCATTAACATGCATTCAATACTAGTATGCGAAGTGTTGTTTGCAATATGTAAATTACTGTCTTAGTTCACTCGAAAATAGTTTACCTTTAATTTAGATTAAATTTTTAAAATTTTCATGAAAATAAGCATGAGTCTGGGGCTTTGCTGCTTTAACAGACTATTCTCACCTAATTTCCGCCAACGGTAATATTTTAACATGTGAAAATTAGATTAAATAGACTTGTCTCAACCCGTCATTTATCATTAAGGTGATTCCGCTTTTGTCAGACCATGTTTTGTTTTCACAAACCTCTGTCCAAAGTGGAAAGTAGGCAAAATTCACTATAACAACAAAGCTCTTATTGTAAAATGCATGAACCATTTGAAAGTACACTTCCAGGTTTATATTTTTAAGGACGAATTATAAAACAAAATAAAAATGATAACAATAAGAATATTTACCTTGAAAGTGCTACATTTCTGAAGAACCAAAAACATTCTGTTGCAAAGTTTTATACACATTTCATGAATGGCAAAATCCTTTTTTTTTAAGTCTGTTTTAGTTGCCTACAAAAAGCTATTTTTTTGCAGCAAATACAAAAATCTTTCAAAAACTTAACTCCCAAATAAATCCATATCTATGTCCTTCTAAGCACATGGCCTCCATTATTTTTTGGTAAAAAAGTAGTGCAAGAAAACAATCATCATTTTATAGCCTTATGAACTACTATTAAAAATAAAACACCTATCAAACTTTAAAATCTAACCTTTTTATGTGTAACAGTGAATTGTGTCTGTTTGTCATGTACACAAGTAGATAGGTAATGATGTTTATTTTCATGGTACTACTTTTTTACACATGTCATTGTAGGCCATGTTTTTTTTCAAAGGTCAGATAAACTACACTTCCTAAGGTTTATATTTTTTAAAGTTTTTTGTATTTTCTGCAAAAAAAATAGCTTTTGTAGGCATTAAAACAGACTTTAAAAAGGATTTTTTGCCATTCATGAAATGTGCATAAAAAACTTTGCAACAGAATGTTTTTTGGTCTTCAGAAATGTAGCACATTCAAGGTAATTTTCTATTATGTTATCATTTTATTATTTTGTTTTAAAATAGTCTTTAAAACATAGAACTGGAAGCTGTACTTGGCAAATGGCTCATCATATAAACAATGTAAAGCTTTTGTTGTTATATGAATTTTGGCCTACTTTCACTTTAGACCCACATAGTGAAAACAAACATGGCTGACAAAGCAGAATCACCTTAACTACAAATATTCATTTCAGTTTACTTATTGTCATTGTAAGAACTGCGATTCTATTTCACGAATCATGGCTTTTCTGGTATGGTTTTTTTATTGCCAATGCCTGTCAACAGTCTTACTTATTTTCCTTGTGTTTAGTCTGAAAGCTTTGTGTTTTGGATAAACCTTTTACTGTAGATGAAATTATCGGTGCTGTTAAATCATTAAAAAGGGGAAAGTCTCCCGGAAAGGATTTTTTGTTAAACGAGTATTTTATTGAATCAATCGACATATTAGCGTCCCATATTTGTGATATTTTTAATTGTATACTTGATACCGGTTTTTTCCCGGATTCATGGACGGAGGTATAATTATACCGTTACATAAAAAGGGGGACACTGATAACGCTAACAATTATAGAGGCATAACACTTGTTAGTTGTATGTCAAAGTTGTTTACATCAGTTATCAATAAAGAGGATAATAAATTATTGTGAACAAAATCAATGTATTATCTGATGCTCAATTTGGATTCCGTGAAGGGAAAATCTTACTGTTGATGCTTATATATATATTGTTGTCTGTAGTACAAAAATATTTAAATGAAAATAAACGTTTATATTGTGTATTTGTTGATTTCCGAAAGGCTTTTGATTTGTGTTTATAGAAATGCCTTATGGTTGAAAATTATATAAGTTTGGTATAAGAGGTAAACTTCTGCGTATAGTAAAAAGATATGTATAATGAGGTACAATCTATGTGTAAAACATTGAAAATACCTTTTCTGAATTTTTCGAAATATGCTATAGGACTATGTCAAGGGGAGGTAATTTCGCCAATTTTATTTTCGTTGTTTATTGATGATGTAGAAATTATTCTTAGAACAAGATAATTAGTAGTGGCCTTCAAATTAATGACATTATACTTATGCTATTACTTTTTGCTGATGACATGGTTATACTAGGTAATTCAGTTTTCAGAGTTATTAAATACAAGTTTTAAAGTCTTTTTATATACTTATTGTAAAAAGTGGAGTTAGAGTTAATGTAGAAAAAGACTAAAGTGGTTGTTTTTAGGAAACGTGGTGGGTTATTACAGGCAAGAAGAATTTTTGTATAATGACATAAAGCTAGATGTTGTTAATGATTTTTAATTACCTCGGTGTTATTTTTTTTAACTATACTGGGCACATTTATTTTAAATCAGAGCAGGTTAGTTTGAAAAGCTGATGAAGGCCATTGAATATTTTAACTTATTAATTGTAAGAAATAACAATTTTTAAAACCTAAAATCTTTATGCCCAGTATATTTGATTCTTTTGTAGGTTCAATTCTTTGTTATGCATCTTGAAATATGGGGTACACAGTAAGTCAAAGGTAATTAGAAAGAGTACATCTCAGATTTTTTTGTAAAAGGATATTAAATGTTAGGTTAAATACATGTAATGCAGCTGTTTATGGAGAACTAGGACGTTATCCATTATTTGTAAACAAGATATGTAAAAATTGTAAAATATTGGTTAAAGCTACTACAAACTGATAATATTATTTTGAAAGAAATATATCACATGTCTTATTAATGATTGTACAAGTGGTAAACGTAACTGGTTATCTGCAATGTCAAAGATATGTTGTACACTTATGGTTTTATGGATGTTATGGGAGAATCAAGGTTGTGTTTGTCATAAATCTTTTTATCTGCGAATTTTAAGCAACGGTGTAATAGATAACTTTTTACAAAACTGGCATTTCTGACATAATGCGTAGCCCAGTTTTGAATTTGTATAATTAATTAATTTGAAGAGTGGGTTTGGTTATATGAGACATTAATCTAGATAATGCATCCATCACAAAGAAGGAATCTTAGAACATCCTCTTAATAGTAGAATACGTATCTGTCATTCTACATTAGATTCAGCATACCAACCGGTACGTTATGGATTTAAAACAGATTCTAGAAATAACGAATCATTGTATATATTCGTAATGCTTCGTCGTATGCAGATGTAATACATTATATCATTGTACTGTACTCTGTATATTCTTGAAATTCGTACAAGTTTATAATAATGACTACTGTGTTAGACAAGTATGCTTCAAAACTTTATTGAATGATTAAAATTGTTATTTATAAGAAATATTTGCGTACTTTGGCTTATATATCGAGACTCCTCTGGCTAATAGATATATCAATCGTCTATATTAGTATGTATAATGAATGGTATACTCTATTTAGGACGTAAATAGAATATTGGTCATGTCGCTATTGCTTACTAGTCATATGTTCAGATGTAAACGTAGGTGTATGTAAGCAGTCTATAAGCTATAATTTATGTACCATTAAATGTCACTCGTGACTGAATGTTAGCTATAATTTAAAGTGTGTAATGTGATTAAGAATAACAAGTCGTGTACATGTACAGGAAGGTCTTGATAAACAATTCTAGTTATGCTGTTACTGTATTCTTCTACACACTCACTCGTATTCACGCAACCAGGGCGTAATATTGCTCAGCAATTACCTGAATTAATTAAAACAATTTACATTAGTCAATCGTTAAAACAGCTCATATTATAACATAATATAAAAGTTAGTTTGAAACCAACTCCTATATATGTGCAATTGTGTTACTTTCATAACTCCTTTCAGGCGCTGTCTCTCTCAATTGCAAATACCTGCTCCTCCTCAAGGACTTCGAATGATAGTATAAATCATTGCTACTCGGGAATATCTGTGCGTCAGTGGTTTACAACGATCTTGACTCACTGAATCACAACAGGAGGAATTCGCGAGTTCGATCCCGCTAACTCTAATCTCAACAAAAATAACATCCTTTCGTTATTGATAGTAATAATAGATAATTAAAATTAATAATAGGAGAAACTTCAACTCATCACTAACATAACAGGACACTAATCAAATCACTGACACACAGAAAACACCTACTCAAACACTGAACAACAGGGACAACTACTCAAAATCCCGAACACATAGGACACTACTCACTACTGACACACAGCTTATAGGGAGCAAATAATATGATGAACACTGATACAGCTAGAGCACCCTACTACATTCACAACCCGAACACATAAGAAAGTACTAACAAACACTGGTACACAGAACACTAGACTTAAATACACTTGGCACGGAACACTACAACCATGACACATAACGTCACTATTCTACAATGCATATACCTGAGGAATCTACTGACCTACTTGCATAAGATACGAGACTACTACAACTGACATAACATACTCAACATGCACACAGGACAAATACTGGTCATAGCACTTAGCTATTACAGGGACACCTAGTCAATCATCCTCCACTACCTATGTCACTAGCTGTGAGACTTCTGGCACACATGACTCACTAACTCAAACACTCGACAAGAACACTATCTCACACTGGGACACATGACACTGACATCGATAGTATTACACTACTACGCTGAGATACGCCACAATATACGTAGAAAGTCATAGTACGCTCTGTGTTACGTCAATGTTTCCATGTGTCTAGTAGGCTCATTTTTGTATGTACCGCTGTATCGAGTTGGTGTCCTGTGCTCGTATATGTCATGTGGTTGAGTAGTGTTCTGTGTTGTGTCATTTGATTTACAATCCTGTTGTCCGTGTTTAAGCTATCTTGGTGCTGTGAAATGATCCTATAGTGTCGTGTAACGTGTCCAGTTGGAGATGACACCTGTGTTAGTATAGTGACTAACTAGTTGTAGCGCGTTTGTGTATGTTCGTTGTACTTGTTCATGCAGTGTTCAGTGATTCTGTATTCTCTAGTTTATTGTCACTGTCTGGTTATGCTGATAGTCGGGGTAGTCGGCTTAGTTATTTTAAATTTTAATGGTGTCGGCAATCTCTGCCTGTATATATGTTTTTGCAATGATAGTCTGTGTATGGAATTTGTAACAACCTTGTGTATTTTCTTTGGCAGTCGTACTATGTATGTTATTAATCGTCTTGTGTATTACTGTGACGTACCAATGATCCTATTCTAGGTATTGCTTAAATTAAGATAACTGTCTATGTAGTTTCCGAATATATAATCCGCGGTGTTCGTGTGTTTATGTGAAATTAGTTGTTTTTTTGTAGCTATTGTGTCGTGTGGTTCACCTCGTAAGTTGATATGATAAATTACAGCACAAGGATGTCTTAGTGGGCTTTCTCCAATATGATGTGTCTCTTTCAGCCATACCTAATTCCAAAATTATTCTTCTGTTAGGTGATTATTTCTCATAAGTTTAATGATTCATTTTTGATAGTATTTCTGTCTACTATTAACTATTTGTTATAGTGTAAGGTGATAGTTCTTTTATTTATATTTATTTAATTTGCATATATTGACTTTTAAGACCATACTTGACTATTGTTGTTTCATTGACAGTCTTTATTAGTCTATTACCAATGGTCTTACTCCTTTACGCCGAACAAGTTAAATTGTATAGTACGCCAGGGGTTTTATAGGATGGACTAAGTATCTTAATCGTGCAGTTCTTGTTAGTATGTAATAAAGCCGTACTTGGTTGACGTGAGGTTTAGGGAAACAAGTAGTCAATCTTCGTTGTGGGTTAGCTGTCGGACTATACGTATGGTAGTGTGGAGTTAATTAGAAGTTTTTTGTTGGCCATAAGGTGTGTGCAAAGCGTCTAGGGATTTGGATGAATACAATAAAGCCATCTGTGACGAACCGTTGAGTCGCGCTCGGGAAATGTGGCGTGTGACCGAAAAAAGTTGGCCAAAATGAAATGTGGGTGTTCCAGAGGGTGCGAGGGTGTGGGGGGGTGGTAGCGAAGGAGTGGGCGGGGGTGGAGTGGTGCTCTTTTGTGCATACTTTTTGTATTTGGTGGGGGCGTGGGGGGTGGGGTGTTGTGTTTATAGCTAGTGTGGATTTGTTTGCGTGTTGGTGGGGTGTTGCTTGGGTTGGGGGGGTGGTGATTAATGTTCTGGATGTTTGGGTCTGTGATTGGGGGGGGGTGGTGGGGGGGGGGGGGGGGGGGGGGGGGGGGGGTGTGGGGTGGGGGGAGGGGGGGGGTGGTGGGGGGGAGGGGGGGGCGGGAGGGTGGGGGGGGGGGGTGGGGGGGGGGGGGGGGAGGGGGTGGGGGGGGGGGGTGGGGCGGGGGGGGGGGGGAGGGGTGGGGGGGGGTGGGGGGGGTGGGGGGGTGAGGTAGACTGGGACTATTTATTTGATTCCTGTGTTGTAAACACTGACACACTAAGGACACTGACCACATAGGACCTGACAGTAGGACAGTACTCAAACACTGACACATAGGACAGTACTCAAACACTGACACACAGGACACTGACACACAGGACACTACTCAAACACTGACACTGACACACATGAATATACTCAGACACTGACACACAGCATACTGACAAACAGGACAATACAAAAACACTGTCACACAGTGAACTACACAAACGCTGACACACAGGTAGGATACTACTTAAACACAGGGTTCTTCACAATCACTGACACTGTTCAAACACTGACACGACATGTCAACAGTCACTAACTTTTAACAGGACACACAGGAACAGTTACTACTCAAGATGACACAAGACACTGACTCAACCACTTGACATATAGGCACTGGGACACCACAACTCGAACCTTACGTGACACAGAGCACTACTAAACAGGAAATTGCCTTAACAGAGCGTACATGGACTCCAAGCACTACTAAAACAATTACTACCAAGAGTAAGTTCTATCATACACAATAGGAGGGGACCCTGTGATACGCGCACTATATAGTGGGTATTCGAACTTTTTCCTATTTTGTACAAATATCTCCTGTCATATAAACATGTTAAGTTCGAATTACCAACTACCTGGATTCAAGTACCAGATGTTTAATATTATTTTGGGAATTTCCAATTACCAACTACAACGAAGTTGGTTATTCGAATATTCAACTACCACCTATACCTACCAAAGTCACGATCATTCGATAACGATGTGTTGTTGTGTTTTTTTTCCTAAAAGCTCCCACTCGGACTCCCAAACTAAATTTATTCCGTTTTCAGGCTTAAACCAGGCAGTAATACTTTAAACGTTTTTACAGTTATATCTTTGGTGCGCTACATATGTGTTTTGATATCGTTACTTCGAGTAGACAGGATAGCAGTCCGATTGGGAGCATTTTGCATGGGCGCGATGACGTAATATGCTACCGTTGTAAACTAAAGTTTTATATTTCATTGAGTTTAAAACAGTGTGATATGTTTTATATCTTATTGATATATTTAAATATCTCATTGGAAAAAAATAGTTTAGAGAATGTTACCCAAGCGTTCTGTGTATGTGATCATTTCCTCCATGGTTGGGTTCTGGCCAGTCAACTGTAACGCTGCTCTTAGCTCGGATTTATTTATCATACCCGAATTCGTGATATCAATGTCTTCGAAAGCATCTTTGAGAGCTGAAATATAAACTCTGTGATATAATAGGTTTGTTCATTGTGTTTTAACTATTAATGTCGGTTGATAATAATAAAGATTAATTATCTTAAATTACTCGAATTATCCGATGTGTACTCGAATCCCGTGCATGGTGTATGAATTTTTCCATGTGCTAGCTAACAGAAGATATACATGTACTTAGAAGGGGTGGGATAACTGAGTTATCCCTCTAATCCCTGAGTTACACCTTTAGCTGAGTTATCCCAACACAAGCTGATATTTAACCACAAAGCAGTACAAACAACAACAAATTTAAACAAAAAGGACTGTCGTTAACAATAGAAATGAATTTCTTATATAAATCTGTTAAAAAAAAAAGTTTAGTTGATCTACCTGCTTTTTGAGGTTCCGTTAACGTACGTCCACCTGGCATCGCAAAATATGTACGAATATTAACCTTAAACTTTTATATTTCGATATGGCACTTTTCTTTCTAAAGTTAATAAACAATGATATCAGTGATAACACGCATTCTATAAGTATGATTACATATCATTACAGGGTATCACACGTAATGCCCGGATTTTGTTAATGATTGCATTTCTCTTATTTGAGTATATTGACTTCTTACGTTAACGTTTGGAGTTGCCTTTAAATGTAGTTCATATTTTTTTTTTTACTTTTAATGTCTGGATAAGAAGAAAAATATATTACTATTTCATAGATAACTGCAGGATATAAAGGTGAAAAAGCGTATTACCCTTTAAAATGCGATAACTTATTATCACATTTAACCGTCCACTTTTACGACTAACGTCATTTGCTCTACACTGTACTACTGTACATACGCGCAAACTGTAAGCGTTACAGTAAACTATAAGCGCGACGTACACTGCAACAGTGTGGGTTTTTTTTTTTTTTACAGTAAACAGTTCTATTTTGTATATATGATAAAAAGAACATTATATTTGGACTTTGGATTAAATTATTTTATTAATACCCGTGAAAACGTAAAACTATCCCGTGCAAAATTACACCCCTCCCACTGATTATCAATTCAAGGGAATATTATTTACATTTTATTCATTCTTCAAAAGCAGAAAAACTAAATTTTGTTTTAACAATAGCCACATTTGCACATGCTGAGCACAATATCGGTTAAAATTTAATCTCGTTAAACCATCATTATTGACACAAACGAAAGCCATTAAAATGCAATTTGCGTATCAGAATGTTAATGTGAAAACGTAATTGTTGTTTTAAAAGCAAAAGTGTTTAAATTTTATCTCAGAATAACAATAAAATGCCAGAAATTTATAAGAGAAAACGCAACTATTGACTTTAATAGAAATGTACTAAAATTACAGCAACAAAAAAGTTTAAAAAATCGTCTTTTGCGTTTAATATTTAAATGCAAAGGTGAAATTCAACTACATCTGTATTTTAAAATGTCCGGATATTTTTTCAGTATATATCAGACGAAGGGTTTGAATGTCGCTTAATGTATCGAAGCGAGCATATCTTAGCATTGGCGTATGAATATGAGAGCGGTGTCAAAAGGTTAGTGTACGTATCTGAGCAACGACGTACTTAAGACGTCAAGCTATGTATTTAAATGACAAAAAAAAACGTCAAAGTATGTTTCAGCGTGACAGCACTGCAACGTAAGTATCTGAGCAACGACGTAAAAACGTCAGTGGATATGTCAGATCTACAGCGTTAAAACGTCATCTTATGTACCACAACATCGGCGTTAAACGTTAATCTACCTTAGAAACTGCGTTATATATGCGAATGCATCAGAGAGACGACGTTGAAATGACATCGCATATAAATCAGATCAAGGTCTTAAATTTCTCGTCGTTTCTAAGCATCATGGTTTAAATGTCAGCGTGTAAGTAAAAGTAACGGCGTCAAAAGTATAAAAGCGAAGGCATGTCTTAAAACACCATCAAAGGTTTCGAAACATCTGGGTCAAACGTCAACATAAGAAATTGAGCAATGCCGTACTTATCAGCGTATGCATCAGAGCAAAGGCTTTAAACGTCATCCCATGTATCACTCACATCAACGATGTCAAAATGCCAAGAATATGTATTTTTATCACACACCCGTGCGATTTTGCGACTCCGTAAATATGGTTTGTACGTTTCGTGCATATATTTTTGACGCTGGACGTCATTGGCTGTAACAAATATGTAAGACGCGCTAAATGATAGCGTTATACATGGGCGCGCATGAAATGACTTTATTATTTACTTAAAACGGTTTTATTTTGGGTATGTGTTGGATAAATGAATATTAATTTCGTGTTAAGTTCATTACTGAATTATTTAGATATCGTTGAATAAAATAATATTATGCTCGCCAGAGGCTCGCATAATATAATTTTATTCAACTCGTGCAATAAATTCAGTATTGAACTTACACTCATTCAATATCCTATATATCCTGTCACTTGTATCAATTTCGGCCCGATAACAAGGTGCCGTATATTTTTACTGATCTTCGGCACTTGATCACGTGGTATGCATGGTTTGCCGGACTATTTTTCAAGAAAAAAATATAATTATTATTATAATGTTGGACTTTATGTTTGGTGGTTAAAATTGTTTTCGCCTCAGAGTTTCCAATAGAAACGTTCTTTACAGGCCGTTCCAGTGGTATGAAAAAAAAAACTGTCGTTAAATCTTCTGTGTGTAGAAAAACGAATTTTGGAAACGTTGATAAAACTTTGTTTGTTAATTTTATTTCACTCTATAATTTTTCAAGCGAAAAATAAATTATCACCCAATAAATTCCTCCGCCTCGCCAGATAAACTTTCTCCATCCACGGCACCAACCTATTATTCTCTATAACAGCAGCGGCGTTTCAGTGGCGAAATATTGAGAATAACGTCGTAACGCTAATGTATTATCATAACAACGGCGTTCAAACGTCAGCGTCTGTATCAAAGCAACTGTGTTATAATGGCGTAGTATTGGTCGGAATAATGGCGTTACGTTAATGTATTATCATAACAACGGCGTTCAAACGTCAGCGTCTGTATCACAGCAACGGTGTTACAATGGCGTATTATCACATAAACCGCGGCGCAGGAGTGTAATAAAGCCATTTAATAAAAACGATATTAACACTAGACGATATTACACTTAGTCTGCTCCAATCAAATTTGAACATTCCATTTTTTATTTAATATAATAGTAAAATCATTTAAATTAATGTCATCTTAACCCTGACGTCAATATCTCTAGGCATGTGTTTTTCATTTTTTTCATAAAGTCAGTAATATGGTCAAAATGTTTAAAATTATATTTTTTCCCGTTGACTTACGTTGTAAACCTGACGTGACGTCCATTTCAAAATGGGGGCGCCCATATAGACGTCATTTAGAGGTTCGTCTCACAATATACGGTGAAATGTACTCGTTAATTATAAAAATTTGATTATATTTACTTTACATTACTGATCAATAGCTAAAATGTTATCATTTAAAATGAAAAATGGGAACAAAGTTCGGTGTCAAAAAGCAATTTTACTAGCAAACTATTATTAAAATAATTAAAATTATTTAAAAGCTAAAATATCGCTAAAACCCGCTTTATAATTCTTACAAACACAAAAAATTTAAAATTAATAACCAGATAAACTGTCGTTTTTTTAAGATAAAAAAGAACAATGAAGTGATTTGATTAGATGCTTTTCCACATACCGCAGCAGTCGTAGGGAGCGGACTACTACTATACAGAAATAATAAACAATCTAACAGGAAAAGGCGGCGTTCAATGAACGTAACCCCCCAATGACCCAGCTAGAAACTATAAAATGGTTCTTTGCTAATTAAGTTTAATTTACACATTCTTTATTTTCTGAATTTTCGTCCACTAGTATTACACTTCATTCAAAAATAATTAAATTGACCAGGTTCGAGTGGGTACAAAATGTTACCTTCTTATTTGGGTGGATGTCCGTGCGCTAAAACTTTTCCGTAGGTTTCAATTTATCAAATACTACTTTACAAGCAACGACAAAAATATATAAAAGGAAAACTGATTCACTATATGTCAGAATTGGTTTGCTTGTTACCACAGTGCTACTTTAACAACTCCCTGGGGGGGGGCTAATGAGAGAAACAAAGACTCGCGTTTCGAGGAAATGTATAAAATTATAAGAAATAATATAATATCATGCTTTTTAGTTTGAGCAATCAAACGTAGGCCTATATTACACTTTAAGTTTGTAAATACAAATTTAAAACTTCCGTCTCACAATTCAACAAAATGTAGTGATTTCCTGATTTTGTCTTATTAAGAATAAGTTTGAATCAATTGAATTTGGATGTTAAATAAGCGACAATAAGTGGTTTTTTATAAGACTCAAGTGTTACATTAATTATTATTTTAATATAAGGGGAGATCAGTCAAAAAAGAAAACACCGAGTGACTTCTCATAATTTTAGCCTTCCTAAAATTTAAAAAAAATTCAGTGAAAAACAATAGATCTAGCATATTTTTCGCAGGGAGAAAAATACGGATATTGTATTTTTTGAGCTAAAATAGTAGGATTTACAGAATCAGAAAAACTAAGATTTATAGATTAGGGAATTATTTCTGAAAATATGTAAAATAGTTTAAAAACATAAAATCAAAACGAATGTACATGTAAATTAATGGAAAGAAGGTATTGTACTGTTGTAGATTCAATGTCATTTAAGTGTGATTAAAATTACTAGATGATTAAATGTTATCAAAAATTTTATTTCATATAATGAATTGAAAGTGTATTTTTCGTTAAGTTGCAAAATCTGGTAACAAAAAATTTTTTAAAATTCCTCAAGACAATTATCTCAACGTAAAAATTATTGTTTTAAGGTTACTAATGCCTAGGGGCCCCTGTAATGCCCTGCAACTGGAATCGCGAGGCATTTTTGTTTACGTCATATATTTTCGTAAATTGTTGTTGACGTAATAAAGTTTTCGTCTGGAATCCATTTTTCAAGAGTTAAAGCATTGTGATGTTGACAACTAAAATTGATGGGCCGTCTTGAATTATGGATTTGGAACATAATGAATTTGATGTGTTTCATTTACATATTTCATTTGCTAACCCAGAATAACTCCACAAATTGAACAATGTTTTAATGAGACGGACATTATAGTTTAAAAAATCTGGATCATCATTTGACATAAATGTACTTGTAGGAGTCATGTCATTTAGGAGTTTCGAAGTAAAAAAATCGGGTCTAACGAACTGGATAGATACTGGCAATGAAGGAATCTTCAGAAGGACATTTATAAATTATCTATTCCGAAATTCATAGGAATTCTATTCAGCTTAAAAGTAAGTGCAATTTCTTAAACAGTCCCTATGCGAAAGTCAATTTTTTTTTTCAGGCACAAGGACCGAGCCTTAGGTTTATTTCCGGCCCGGATGATATTTTTCCGGCCCAGGACATTTTCCAAGCATTATTTTATATTAACATAGTTGAATGCGAAAAATGATTGATCTTTCTTTAAATTAGGTGAGACCATCAATATAGAAAATAAAGAAGATGCTGACCAAATTGAAATAAATTTAAGCAGGGTGCTCACTAAGGATTTTCAAAGGAGGGAGGCCTTGGACTCCCAAGCACAGAAAAGTTAGGGAGCACAGAGCATTTGAATATGTTAAGCATCTTTACTGCACTTATGCAGTTGACAAATTGTGTATTTAGTGGAGTAAGTAGGGTTTTAAAGAGTTGGGTTTTGAACAAGAAAAACGCTTATTCAGGGGAAAATGGTGTATGTCCCCAAATGGAATACACTGTAACCATAAAAGTGATTGAAAAAGATTTTGAAATAAATTTCAAAAACCCTACATCATTAGACCTTATGCTGTTTTCTTCCAGATTCATCCACACCCCCCCTCCCATAAGAAAATATTATTCAGTGCTATTGTGACAAACACATACTGGTTAAATGCCTCCATCTCAACTAATGTGAACAATATTTAGTAATTTTAATTCTTAAACTACATTTAACCGTGTTATTACACAATTTTTTAAACAAAAAAAGTTTCTTTGGATACGATTTTTTTAATTATTAAAAAGCGGCATCGCGAAAATATGTGACATTGAAAATTTGTCGGTTTCCTGCAGAAACATTCACATTCTACTTGTTGTTGATTTTGATTATATTAGATTAATATTTTTTGATTATTTTAAGATGTTTACTAATCGGCTATTTCAACAAGCATCATAAAACAAAATTTCAAATCTGTAAGTTTACGGCAAATTTACCAGTTGTTGACATGAACTTTTTGAAGACAGAGTTGACTGGTATTTATTTGACATGTACAAAATAGATCTGAGGTGGTCAATATCTTCTTTTTAAATAAATTCTTTGAAACAACACCGGGAACTTGTTTTCATCAGGTCATTGATATTTTTAACTTTTTTGGAATTTTATTCGGACATGGGACTGACGGAAAGAAATTTTTCCGGACCGCACGAGTTTTTTATTCAGCCAGGACCGAGGACGACGACTTTCCACAGACTGTTTCTAGATATTTTATCCATTTGACTCGGTGTTCTTGGTTGCTTATTTTTCTTTCTTTTTTTTTTAAGTTTTTTCATCATGGCATTGCAACAAAACTGCCCTACATCTCTGTAGATTCCAGCTTTGTAAAATAATCATGCAAACGACCCCGAGAACCTCTGTATATTTTTAGAAACATGAACACGTGCTTTCTTTCCCGTTCATCCCTTCAAATGAAGGAGTACTTCGGCAATGGTACGGAAAATAAACAACAGAAAGATTTTCCATAGAGAATCAAAAATTCGCCTTTCACAAGAAAAGTAAGACATTTTTTAAGAGTAAAAATCCTGAAAAATCTCGAAAAGGGTGACTTTTTTTTTGGTTTTCAAAAAAAATTAAATTTTTTAATTAATTTTTTATATAAACCAGGCAAAAGTTCTTTCCCCTTTTTTTGGGAAAAGACTATGTTAAAACCTTTTAGCAAAGGGCATTTTTCCCCCTATAACATTTGCGTTAAAGCGGCCCCTTTTTGCGTTCCCCTATAGGGCGTCAAAGAAATGACTTTTTGTTAAAAGTTTAAAGTTCTTTTTTTATATATGTGATTAAAAAAGAAATTATATTCGGGGTAGATTAAAACTAAATTTATTTAACTCGTTGAATTAAAAAAATATTTAAAGCTCGCCCGAGGCTCGCATAGATTTTTTTCCAAAATCGTTCAATAAATTTTAGTATTTAAAACCAACACCTTTAATTCCCCTATGAGGTCGGGAAAAACGTTGAACCCTTAAAGTATTATCTAACAAACCCGGCGTTCAAACGCAGCGTCTTGTATACCATGGTTGGCATATGGCGTAGTATTGGGGTTCGGGAAATAATGGCGGGTTCGTTTAATGGATTTTCATAACAACGGCCGTTCAAACGTCCAGGTCATATCATTAAAGGCAACGGTTTTGCAATGGCGTAAGTATTGGTGGAATAATGGTGTTACTTAGATGTTTATAATAACAACGGCGTTTTCAAACGTCCACTGTCTGTATCAGACATTTGGTGAACAAAATTAAATGAGGTTTTAATCAAGCCCAACGGCGATAGCGCGTTAAACGTTAACGATTTTTCAGAAACAAGCATTAAAACGGTTCTATTATCACACTACAGTAGGTTCAATACGCCAACATAATTTTATGCCATAATTTTCAAGGTTTTGCTATTAATAGTTATAAAGGGTCCAGAATATTAAGGGCCTATGAAAATTTGTTTAAAAATACTTGATGGCTACAAAGCAAAGTTAAATTACACCGTTCTAATGATTCACGTCAATTCATCTTTAATTTTTTAATTCTGGTGGACCCCTTATTTGTTAGTGTTAACATTAAGAGGTCAAATTTAATTATCAGACTCGTTTGATATGACCCACCACTGGTTCAGGAGATCAAATCTTTTCAATAAATGGTTCTAGGGGCCCAGTAATTTTTAGCCGCGTCGCGTTTTTTTTTGCTCTGGTTTCTATTTGCTGCTACTAGTAACCCCAAATGTTGTGTGTTGTTCTGGTTACCCTGTAATCTGTTTTTCTGCGATTTATTTTCAGTTTTCCTATTTAACTGAAAGAGAATGAAAAAGGGCAAACCCAATCATTAAGCTACATTGCGCTATCAATGCGCAAGCTTAAAACAGATTTAAAGATTTTTTTCCAGCATTTTCCTATCCCCAATTGCGGGCTAAATCTAACCTCAAAAATATGTACCTTTTTTTTGAAACCCACCGGGCGACATATTGGAACCCTACAGTTTGGGCAAAACATTAAAAAATTTTATGACCATGAAAAAAATACCCCTTTCTTTTTAAAAGTTAAAAAATTTAAATTTTTTAAGGGGAAACCCATGCCTTGACCCGGCAAAAAAGGGGTCATCTTTTAGTCCCTGAAACCACTGTTTTTAAATCTTTAAAGGAAAAGTAGGTTAAAAAGTTTCTCTGAGACAGAAGACCTTGTGGTAAAAGCCCAACCTGATGACATTTTACCTTTAAAAATTAACGGGGTCACCTATAGTCATGACCCCCTCCCGAACCCAAAAACTTAAAACTGTAGCAAAAGCATTTTGGGAATTTCCCTTTCCTTTGGGAAAATTGGTAGAAATAGAGATGAACTTTACCTTTTAAAACCCCCAAAAAGGGTTTCTCTACCCGGGCATAGTTTTTTTTTTTTGGGGGGATAAAAGTGCCCTAATGCTTCTTAACCAAAACACACCCAAGACTCAAAGCATGTTGAAATTAAAACCACTACAACGCTTAATATCTTAATAGACTTGTTTATCTTTCATTTGGAAATTTTTCAATATATATACTGACTGAATTCTGGAAAGTGCAGATTATGATCAGGCAGCACATATGTCTGCACTGATTGTACGAGTGAAATATAAGATCTCTCGTTTGCAATGGTTAATTAGACATTTCTAAGTAAAACAAGGACTGGGTAAATACCACACAATCTGCACCCCCCCCTTCACTCCTAGAATCTACTTAGTTGGATAAACCAGTAAACAAAACTAAATATCACTGTATATAAACGCTTTTATTGCATAATACAGGTTTTGTAAGCAAATTTCTAAAAGATTATAAAGTTCTATCACAGATCTGTCTTGTTATTTTCAAAAAAAGAAAAGAAAATATGATTCAAAATAAATACAAAAATATTTATGTACAAAATAATGTAGTATCAAAATAACGCAAAATGATAAGAAATGTAAAGTAATATAAGATTCTACAAGTTCATTAGGCCGCTGACTGTACCTCAGAAATACAACCTAATTTACAATAGGTCTTCTATAATTTTTGAACCTCTAATTGCTACATGATACACTTGGTGATATGCTAATCACATTAAATTTGGAACTGTAAAACATTTTCAAGGCTATGAAATAGACTTGATCCATTTTAAGTTGCTTTCAATTGGAACTAGAAATCATTCTAAGGCTATTTCTACGGACTCAGTGTAAAATCATTCCACGGCTATTTCTACGGACGTGTGTAAAATCGTTCCATGGCTATGAAACTGACCAATGTAAAATCATTCCCTGGTACATGAAACAGAGCAAAGTAAAATAGTTTCAGGACTATGTAACAAACCAATGTAAAATCATTTGATGGCTATGTAACAGACAAATGAAAGGATTATATTTCTTTCAAATTTAACCAAATAATCAATTTTCCCAAAGATAAGTTCGAATGAAAGTTTTTAAAAAATTAACAATTTTTTTTAGAAAACTATCAAAATTTTTTGTAAAACGTTACTATTTAAAACTGTGAATTGTCTGTGAGATTTATCCCGCATTTTTTTTTTGTTTATTTCGAATTTTTTAAAAACTAAATAAAAACAACCAAACATTTTTAAACCTTTTTCAGAGAAAGATTAAATGCTGTCCTGGCTTTTAATTGCTAAAGGTAACCCCAATTTTTTAAAAAAATTGGGGGCAAAAAAACCCCAAATTAAAATCAGTTTTATTTTGAAAACCCAAATTTCCCCTTTTTAAAAATACCCTGTGTATCCCAAAATTTTTTAATTTAAAAACTAGTATTCCCAAAAAATTTTTTGTTTATCACATCCAAAAAAAAGAATGTCCCGGTAAGGGCAACAATGCTTACATTCTTAGTGCTTGATAGTAAAAGAGCCTTCATAATGTAAAATTTTCTAAGTTAACAAAAGGTGGTATGCAAACTTAATGTAAATTCTAAGTTGAAAAACTGGGCATTATTTTGCCAAATGCTTCATAGAGTTACCTCCTCCTGTCTTCAGGTTGGGGTCATGATGGGGAACAAGTGTGTAAAGTTTCAAAGCCATATGTCAATCGACTTTGTGTTACAAAAACTTAAACGTAAATTCTAAGTCTAAAAAGGGGCATAATTTTGTCAAAATGGTTGATACAGTTACCTCCTCCTGTCTACAGGTTGGGGTCATGATGGTGAACAAGTGTGCGAAGTTTCAAAGCCATAATTATGTCAATACACTTTGAAAATATTTAAGGTATTACAAAAACTTAAGATGCTCGGGTGACTACAATAACTCTACTTATTCTTATCAAATAGTCGAGCTAATTAATGACCGTTGAAAAAAGACATACAATTCAATGAATTTGAACACCCTAAACAAAAATATAAGACTAAAACAGTTACTCTGAACATAATTACGTGTGATGGGATTTCATAGAATACTTGTATTAACAAAAATATACTAAAACAGGGCAATTTACTTAAACTTATGAACGATAACTTTCAGTTGGACCTGAAATTTATATAAAACTACATACATCGTCTGGTTTATTATCTATTAAATCAATTTAGCATATAATTCTGTGCCATATGCAAATCAACTCTCTCCATTAACTGTCAACATTTCCACATTAGTCGCTCCACTCAATAGTGTAGAGGGAATAGTAATAAATGTTTTGTCATTGAACAAATTTACAAAGAAAAGCTTATTGTCTTAATGGGATATTCTAGATTGCATAAGTATAATTTAATATGGCATAAATTATTCCAGATCTATATATAAATGACATTTGTATGAATAACTATTATGATTATTAAGTTTTTTATGAATGATATAATACTGGCATTTGAATACCTGCTACTTGGCTATTTAAAAAAAACACAAAACAAAATATTCTGTAACGAAAATACAATTGGCTTAAAAGATGACAACAAGAAAGAGATGTCAGTAGGACAGCGCATTTAACTTTTCTCAGTCACTGATAGTTGAAGATAAAAATCATGATATAGTTATGAGTCTTTGATATTTTGAAGTTCACAAACTGGTCACAAAATGGGTGCAAGTTAAAAATATCAGAAAACCTGAAAACGCTGAATTTAGTATTTCATTTAGAAAAATAAAGCTTTCAAGAATAGAAAAACCTAAACTTCAGGCAAATGACTGAAAACTTGTACCCATGAAAATTTGATCCCTTTACATCATAAAATTGACATAAAAACTTTTCTCACTGGCTAACAACCCTTTATAATCAATGCAATGCTCCTACCATTATGAAGTTCAGAACTTCATAAATTACAACCAGACTACTAAACTAATATCTTTGTATACAAAAATGATTTTCATATATTTACAAAAAATGGTTATAAAATACAAACATGACAAAAAAAGAAGGCACATTACTGATTGATGTGTGTTGACATAAATAAAATAAATTAACATATTATTTACATACAAGCACTTCTGATAAACAAACATTTCTACAACTGTCAAATTACATACAAAGGGATGTAACTCATGATAAAAAATATGAAAGGAAATGAAATTATCAATAAGGTATTCTTTGAAACTTATCCTTAATATTTCAACCTCTATTAAACAAAAATATTCTACAAACTAGCAAAATTTCTTAACTAAACTGCGAAGAATAAGACTTATACGACTCAAAAACAAACTGATTTGCCTCTCAGCAGAAAATTTCCATCTTTGCATTTTAAGAAAAAGTAAGATACTAAATGGATGTAAATGATAAATATAATCATGTTCATGATTTGTTTTACAAATTTTTTTGGTATAAAAATAATTCACCATCAAAATGTATTTTTCTGCATGTTTTCAGTTTTAACTGATATGGTGTAATTAAGCCTATTTTAGGAATATTTCTTGAAGAACCAGAATTTTAACCTTTAAAGACTTAACAAGCTGCTTTATGGTGTGAGTTTCAAATCTTGACATTAAATCAAGATCTACATTACTGGCTGAAGTACGACAACTCAGTCAACAAAAATATCAGAATCGTCTATTAGACTTGATCGGACTCATGGACATATCTAGATCATCCGAGTTTTCAAACAGTCTTTTCTTTGGTTCCGGAAGAGCAAACGTGTCATTCTTAGAAGAATAATCTCCGGAAACATTCGATACATAGCTGTAATGTCCCGACTCTGATATAGGATCAAGTCCTTTAGAGGAGTACGTGTTAGCAGGTACACTACTCGTGTACGATGAGGTCGTGAAGGTCAATGGAACACTATGGGCGGTAGAGTATGAACTACTAGAGGTCAGAGAGTTCAAGGTTGTAGGCAGGTATGATGATGCTGATGACGGTCCTGGATATGATGACAGACCAAGTGATGATGATGATGACCCTGCAGAGGAAGCAGACAATAAATTAGTCTGTGACGACAATGATGAAGCAGAAAATGGTATGTTATTATTCACAGCAACTTTTGTAGAAAAGTTAGAAAAATCGGTGCCGTCTTTATAGTTATCATCGTTAAATGAAGAAACACTCTTACTATTAGAATATTTATCGTTAGGTATATAGTTAGAACTGGCACCATACTCTAATTTATCACTAGCAAAGTTACTACTTCTAGCACCTACAGAACTTGCATAGTTATTTGAGTCAGACTGACCCATATATGACGGAACAGACGTCCGGTTTTCAAACCGATCACCATAACCATTACCGACACCAGTATTCGTGTTAGTAGAATTAGTATAGTTAGGTAAACTATGATAACCATCACCAGGGTTAGTGTAAGATGTGGTCGAACTTTGATAAGGAGGTAGCTGGCTTGAGTACGAACCTTGGGTAGCGCTTCGTGCTGGTGCAAAATCTGGTACCCTGGAACCAGTAGGTGGCTTCTGAGACATATCTGTTGGCAAGGAAGATGGGCCTGAATATGGGCCACTTGATTTTGTTAGTGAGGAGTAATCAGTGTTATTTGTGAGGGTAGGGGTGCTGCGACCAGAACCAGTGTTAGCAGTGTAAGTGTATTTATCTGTGCTAGGTTTTGAGAGGGCCATATATTCAGAGTGGGTTGGGATGGTAGGTGTGATTCTACCGGAAGAGTAATGCTTATCAGGGTCGCTACCAGTGCTGGAGACAGGCAGAGTTGGTGTCTGCCGGCCAGATGGTGGGAGTTTTCTACCAATTTCCATTTCCATGGAAACCATCTTATCTGAGGAATAACCACGTGCATGTGAATCTAAACCAGTGTCAAGACTTGATCGTCCCTCGCTACCAATGCTGCTGTATCTATCACCAACACTGCTACCAGAACTCTGTGACCCTAAAATATCGTGCTTGGCCGTTACCGGTGCACTACCTGGCACATCTACTTTATTTTCTTCCTCACCATATGAACGTCTGCCTAAATACCCAGGAAAACTGGATCTAGACTTTAATCCTAACGGGTCATCCACAGAACTATATTTATTCTGGAAACCCGTTGAACCTCGAGACATCATTAGATTATCCAGTGATGGAGTCCTGGTTAATGTTGTTCTACCAGTTGTCAGTCCACCAATGTATTTATTTTGATTGCTGCTTGAATACATGTTTGATGTTGTTGGAAGCGCACTGCTTGGTCTTTCATACTGATCGGCATTTCCGGCAATAAATAAATTATCTAGTGACCCAGATCTTACATGTCTTCCTCGAGAATAACTATCCAAGGACGATGTAAATTTGCTGGTGTCCGTCTTATAGTTTGACATAAAATCGTCCCCTACTCCATTTCTCTGGCCAATACTACCGGTAGACGACCTAAACGCAGTATCCATATCGGTATCTGTTGATCTATATTTAGGAACATCGTCAGTAACCGGGTCTATGTCCCTTGTATGAACATTCTTTTCAGCACGATTTAATATTTTCATGCAATCAGTAAATTCCGGTGTTAATGATATATTTAATTCGTCCAATTCACTTTCTATATAGTGAGTGTCATCTAAATCACTTTTATCAAGGCCAAGTCCGTCTCTTGTGCCCCTTGACCTTCTTAGTTCACCATCAAGGTCGTCCAGAGGATCTGACCTTTTCCTGCTATCATAATCACTTGATCGTGACCTAGATGAATAGTCCCTATCACGAGACCTTTTAGAATCTAGGTCACTTGGTGCACTTAGAACACTGTCATCTGCACTGTACTTTTTCTTTGAACCTGAATAAAGGTCATCCTCATAGTCCCTATCACCCGATGACCTTGACCTACTTTTAAGAAAAAGGAGGTCATCATCCTGAGATAACCTATCAGCTGACTTTTGGTTATAACTGTCTGATAGTGAATCTTTAGACAAGTCAGTGGAATAACCAGACCTGTCACTGTATTTATCACTAGAACTTCCTTTTTTACTGGCACCGTTTGTTTTCTTTAACACACCTTTCACTGGTGACACCCTTCCATTCGCAAGCCCACTTGCATTGGCCGAAGTTTTAAGTGGACTTGGCATTTCAAGGTCGAATGACATTGTACTATTTGTGTTTTTGTTCAGGTCAAAGGTCACCCTTTTCTTTCCGCCATTTTCTCCATTTATCTTAGCACCTTGTGATCTCCCATCACTTTTGTAATCATCATCATAATCCCCATTTCCATCATAGTAATACTTAGACCTCTCACCTGAACTTGTTTTAGCACCCATGTCATCAGAAAACAATTGTCTTCTGTGTTGATTATCTGCCCCTTTCCCATACTCTCTAGGTGGAGGTACTTTTGAATCTGAAGAGTACTTCCTGTTTGCAAGATCACCATTAGTCAGAGGCTTGTCATCTCTATCAGATCTTCTGGACGAGCCAGATTTTCCACGATAATCATCCAGCTCTGATTCAAGTTCTTCAATGTATTTATCAGATCTCTCTAGAGCTTTTGTGAGCCTAGTAACGTCCTTCTCTGCACTAGCAAGGTTTGTCTCCAGTGTAGACACTGTGATTCTGCCATATCTAAAATATTACAGTAAATACATTTCACAAGTTTCATATGACTAAACTGAATTATTTAATTTTCCTATAAAATTAACAGGTCAACAAAATTTCATTTTTTTTATTTACAGATATGCACATGTCTAAATAACAAAATATTGACTTTAGTATTTTATAAAGTGACAGCATCAATATGTCAAGTTGACAAAGATTTTTCTTGTACATGATCATTCTTTGCAACATAAAACATGCCAAATCTTTACTTGCAAATACATATATCTTAATAAGTGCTTTAAATTTAGACACTTTAAAAAAAAGAAAGAAGATATTTAAGAAATATACTTAGAATCAAATTGAAATTGAATATTTAGTGCACTTGTTAGTAAAATTTGAGTATAAAAGACTTCAACACATATTTCACACAATAAAAATAATTATCCTGGAAAAACGGAATGAGCAAATGTGTTCAGCATGAAACTACATGGATTGGTATAAATATCCTGAAAAAAAAAATCCAGTCATGTCATATAAAAAATGCAGTTTTTTTAATATGCAGACTTTGGACAATTTGTAATTGCACTTAAGTGAATTTGGATCCGTCAATCAGCAGTATCAAAATACACAAGTCACACCCACACTGTATAGGTAATAAATTTAAATTTACTTTACAGCTTTACTGGTGGAGGTAGACCTCATGTGCCCATTTGTGTATTACTTCAGGCACCTGAATAGAATAACCAACCTTCCCTAAGCTAGCTGAATAGCTTCCTCACATGAAAGAATCCAAAGTCCCTGGCGGGATTCAAACCCACATCAGTGATAGGCAAGTGTTTTTTACTCAGAGAACTTAACCACTCAGCCATGGAGGCCCAAAGTCAAAAGTAAATAGTATTGTAAGGCTGCATGGACATACAGGGGACTAGGGAAGGTTAATCACTGCTAGCAAATTAACAGTGGAACATTCACTTTTATACTTTTGTATCATTCATTAGATTTGCTTCAGATGTATTTCAGCATTAAAAGAATGGTGCCAGGTCTCTTTGGCAAGGGAGATAACTTCAAAATTGCATTACAATTGCAGGCATTGATTAAGTAAAATAATATCAGTATCATTAATAATTACCTTCCCTTTAAATGGGTAAAACCAACTTAATTAATAAGAACATACTGATGTTTCTACTTATTTGTTTATTTGTAGGACAAAATTTTACCAAAGAACAAAAACTTTTTGATGGGGTCCAATTTCCACTTAAAATGGTCCCTTTGAAAAGTAACTATTGTATATATTTTGATTTACCTGTGTGGAGATCTGCCTGCCAGCTCCTGTCTTACATGTTGATTTTCTCTATTTAAACTCAAATTTTCATCCTTTAAATTTGTATTCTCCTGTAAAAATGAAAAAGAAAACAAAACACTTAAATTTCTCAATAAAAGCTAATTAGGATGTTTTATCAATGTTGAAGTTAAGTGACATCATTTGTTTTGTATGGCTATACATATATTTTCTGTCTTGTATTTAATTTCAATATAAATCTATTGCTAAGTATAAACAAAGCAACAGTGCAAATATCAAGTATGTCTCAATCTTGATTTGATTTACATGTATATGCAATTGAAGACTTGTCATAAATCCGTCAATATAGATTAATTCATGAAGGCTTAATAAGATACAGTAATAAATCTAATTCTCGTTTCTTCCCCTTACCTGTTTAAGTCTTGTTAGCTCCCCTTTAACTTTCTCATACATTTTCGTGGCATCTTGAAGTTTTTTCGTGAGTGCCAGTAGGTGACTAGTGTCTGTGGATTTAGAACTGCTACTATCCGATCTGTATGATGAAATATACAACAATTAATACAAGATAGGAGACAATCTTACATCTATGAATGATAAACCAGTATCTTATATTTGTAGCCATTTTATATAAACTGCTTAGCTAACAATTATTATAAAACTCTACAAAGGCTGGCTTTATACACGTTAAATGTTTACTATGAAATCAATTTTACCCTTAACCTGAATGGACTTGTCCAGCTTCCATTTTTGGAACTATACATTATTATATGATTATTAATTTTGGGGATACCAAAATGAAAATTTGAAAATTGTAAGCCAAGGGTGTAGTGCTTGGTCATACAGCATAGATGTGTAGGCTGGCCTGGCTCTATACTGGTGGCAAAGGCTATTTCTGTTTCAGCATGGAAAGGGTTAAAGAATCATGTTCTTAAAGTGTATAGATACTGAGAAATAAACAAGAGCCCGGTTTGAGGTGGGTGATGCTCCCCGAATAGGTTTTGGACACAGGAAAGTACACCTCTTGTAGTTTCATAGTTATGTCCCTGGAAAAAGTTCAAAGTGCAATAATTCCAAAATTAGGCAAGGCAGAGTTACTGTTCTTTGCACTGCACTTCTAATCAATGTGATCTATCAACCTACAAAGTTTCTTTATGGTTATGTCCAAGACAACTTCAAAAAGTAAAAATAAACAAAGGGCAATAACTCCAGAATTAGGCAATGCAGAGTTATGATTCTTATGCACTGCACATCTACCCATTGAGATATATCTACCTACAAAGTTTCATGTTGATATCTCTTATAGTTTTACAGCTATGTCCTGGACAAGATTTTTCTAGAAGGGGAGATAATTCAAAAATGAGGCTTAACAGAGTTATGGTTTTTTGCACTGCACTTCTACTCAATGAGATCAATCTACCTACAATGTTTCATCTTGATATCTCTTATAGTTTTAGAGTTATGTTCCGGACAAAGTTCAAAGTGTTAAAATTAACAAAGGGCAGTAACTCCAAAATTAGGACAAAAAGAGTTATTGTTCTTATGAGATCTATTCACCTACAAAGTTTCATGATGATATCTCTTATAGTTTTAGAGTTATGTCCCGGACAAGATTTTTCTATAAGGGGAGATAATTCAAAGCCCAGGAAAATAGTTATGGTTCTTTGACACTGCACTCCCCCTCAATGCCCTCTACTACTGTATGAAGTTTAAACAAATTATCTCCAAGGGTTTTCAAGTTATGCTCTGGACAAGACAACGGACGGACAGACGTCCTCACATTTGTATTCTTGTTGGGTATTTTACTGTGTAAAAAAGTACCCAACAATACATCAAAATTCATTAAAAATACCCAACAATACATACGGAGTGAGTAGGATTGGTAGTTGTTGGGTATTTAGTACCCAACATATACCCTCTCGTGCGCTCGGACAGACGGACAAGGCGCTGACTATATGCTCCCTCCAAAATTTTTCGGGGAGCATAAAAATTAATTCTAATTTATAATAATACTTAAATCCTTTTTAACTGGCAGTTCAAAAGCTGTTTGCTATGGATTAACTTTAGAATATTTAATAATATACAATAGGGTTGTTTACTGCAGAATTAAACAAATATTCATAGTTTATCACATTGTTTACCCAAATATTACAGAAACTGTAATACATAGAGGATATTTGTTTGTTTTGCATGTAAGATTGAAATATAATTTCACTGAGTGAACACCAGATGCAATATTTTCACGAGTGGCGTAGCCACGAGTGAAAATATTATAATATGGTGTTCACGAATGAAATATATTTCAATCTTATATGTAAAACAAATAAATTTTCTTTTTATTTCATGCGTTTTAATTGATTTTAAGTATTTTTTACTGATTTTGCCGCGTAACGTCGCGCATTCTCCCTTGTGACGTCATCCCATCATGACGTCACATCATCAATTTTGAAAAATAGTTCTGTTAAATTTCTCTAATTTTGTTACATTTTCAACATGATGTATGGTGACATCTACTGTCTTTTCCTAAAGAAGCAAAATTTACGCATGACGGCATTTATTTCTGCATGTTATTCCATTTAGTTATGATTTCTTTTCATCCGCATTCAGATATAGTCCGGCTACAGTGAAAATTATATTTTATAAATTTCACTAGTGGTTTATCAGAATATAATCATCTGATATATTACAATAAAACACTCGAAAGCATGAAATAAAAAAACATATCTTAATATTGAAATTGTGAACAAGATTTATCAATACCACTGCAGGAAAGTTTACTTAGTGCTACATATGATAGAGACCACCAAGTTTTTTTTTGTATTTTAAACAAAGGTTAAGACAAAATTTTATGCAATCAATAATGCCGCAAACAGAAGAAAACATTAATTTTATGGATCCAAATTATGAATTTGGTAAAGCGAATGAAGTCTATCCAGTTTTGTCTTAATAACTAATTAGTTACAATGCAGGCTTCCCAATAAATTGGAACAGAAGTTTATTTCGAGGCCTGATTAAATAAAATATCTTGCATCCCTGCAGTGTTTTATGGAAAAAATATATTGAGGAAATCTGAAAAAATTCCCAAACTACCTTGAGTATAGCATGATTATATAATAACAACATTTTTATATATCTTTTTAACAACACTTCAAACATAAGGAGATTGTTTAGCTTTTCTGGTAGATAAATAACTAAGAAGCCCCTCCTTGCATGTTTGTTCAGGCACCTAGATAAAACCAACAACCTTTATTAAGCCAGCTGGATACCTTGAACCCATGAAAGAATCCAAAGTCCCAGACAGGATTCAAACCCACAACCTCCCTCAGATTTGCTGATTATAAAAAACTAACCTGCTAGGGGTGAGGCCATCTTTTCTGGTTTGCTGCTTCAGAATCTGATTCTCTGTTTTTAACAACTGTATTTCTGAGTGCATACGCTCAAACTCATTCTATAAAAGTTAAATTAATTTTAAAAGTAACATTAAAATGAGTGCATATATTGTCACCTTAGTGCAGTAACAGGTTAACTCCAAATAAATTATGTAAGGAGTTAACCCATTACTGCACTAAGGTGACATGATATTTTATATGAAAAAGTGTATATGTGGAAAGATCACTTTATAATGACTTTTTACTCCTCCAAACAATGACTGTGACCCTATTTGTCCTTTTGTATAATATTAGGAGTGTAAAGTCTTCAATTAACCTTTTACCCCATGAGCATATTGCGAAAAATGGCCGTTTTCATTGAAAAGCCTCCTGTAACAAGTTCAAACTGCTATGAAACTGTGAAAAATTGCTTCAATACTAATGAAACTTGGCACAAATGTTGACTACACCATAGCCTCTGTAACAGCATGCTCAATGGTAAATTTCCTGTTACAATGGCAATGGAGGACGTCTCAAAATTGCCAAAAATCACTATTTTGCATTGTTTTTTTCCATCAAAACTGAGTTCAAAGTGCTGCAACTTCTCAATGAATTGAGATAGAGTAAAAGGCTTTTCAGCGTCGGTTACTAGTTACCCTAAGATCGACCTGAGGCCATTTTTAGTCTGTCACATGTCCAAAATTTTCTTGGAGATGAGGGGGACTACGCCCCCCTTCAAACCCCACAAACAGAAGGGGGCACATCCCCCTTCTGGCAACCCCCTTATGTAATATTTGGATGGGGGACGGCGCCGAAAAAGTCATCATTTTTTAACAACATTTCTCAAACGAAAAACAGTGTTTGGGGCCTAAATAGGTCATTTTTTCACTGTTTGAGGCCTCAAAAAGGGGAGGGGGGAAAGTCGACGAAACACGCTTATATAAGGGAAAAGGTTAAAAAGAACTGTGGGTAGGACAGCGTGCTCGACTATTCTCAGGCCTGTGCAAGAGATATCAAAATTGCCTCAATTGTCCTCACTATAGTACCAGGTTTCTGACTGATATGTATCATTTAAATTAATCCAGATTATGGCTTGGATGTTTTAATAAATATAACATAATATACAATATTCTGACAGCATTTGCTGAAATAATGAGCAGTGTAAAAAATTCGGATTTGAAACCACTAGGCTGGTCGGACTACCGGATTGGAATATTCACTAGCCCAAAAAACATTTCACTAGCACGATTCATTTGTTCACAACAGTTGTTTATATTGCCTCTGAAAATACAGTAGCCTTGCCGGGCTTGTTACTTTAAAAAGTTGGTAGCCCGAGGAGAAATTTAGTAGTCAGGGGCTATAGGACTACTGCTAATTTCGAACACTGAATGAGTATTCTGATATTTACTCTGCTAGGGTATGCACGAATCTTGTGTTCAAGACTTGTTCTGGGTTTTCTTTTCTTAAATATAATCCGTGTAGTTACGGACTGGTTCTTGACAAGAAGTGTTTAATTACTGTTCAGAGATAACATCAGAGCGGTTCAGGACTATTTTCTTCAATGTTTCCCCAACACCACCTCCTTTGTCGGGAGAGAAAAAAATTGTCCAGAACAATGTTTCAGTCCACGTGAATTCGGTTCTGACTGTTCTGACTATTCTGGACCATAATTCATGCAGACCCCTAGTGAAAGAGGTCAGGTATTGCAGTCTTGATATCAGAATTTTTAACATCACGTTTTTCAAGTAGACATAAAACTATTTATGTTTAAGAATTTAAAATAAATTTACTTAATTAATGTTTGAAGAAACATGCACTCATTGTTGACAAAAAAGCGACTGATTGCTCATCAACCAAAAAACACAGAAACAACTTAATCAATTGTTTTCAGACACATCAGGGTTGGATGGTTGTCTGGTTTTAGTGGTCTCCAACCAATAGTCTCAATAAATTTTTTTTAGCATACTGAAAGATTCTCTTTTTAACAGTACCTCATATTCTTTGTATAGGAGATCAAATCTAGCTTTTCTGAGATCAGGATTGGTCAATTTTTCTGTGTCTTCTTCCTGCTGGCTTAAACCACCTATAATATATAAACAGTGTAAATCGCCTGAACTTTAATAACACATTATATATACAACAGTTTAAACCACCTATAATATATAAACAGTATTGTTTAACTTTATATTCATTTAACTTCAGTGTCTAATCATATATTATGAGCAAATATATGAGAGTTAGCTCAGAACTAACCATCACCAGGACAAAAACCCTTCTTTGTAGAGGCTGAATATAGGCTGCTTCCCCAACCAAACTAGCCTCTTTTTTCCCCAGTTTGGTCCTTAAAATTCCCAAGTCTTTTGAAATTCCCACAGAATTTAGAACAAAATTAAATGATGGTGTTGAATTAAGGTCTTTAACTGCCTAATTAGTATTTCCCAGTGCTTTTTGCTTTTCTATTTTGAAGTTTGTGTTAAATTTGAGGCCCCTTTTCCCAAAGTATGCCAAAATCACGAATATTTTCCCCAAGAGAAAGGCTGAGGCCCCTTCCCTAAAAATGGTGTTTTGGTCCTGATCACCATCATTTTTTTATCAAAATTGTACATAAAATGACTGACATACCAAGAATTTTTTTGCCTGCTGTCATGGCAGTTCTACATGCAGGGCACTGTTTGTTTTTCTGCAGCCAAACATCCATACAAGGGCCGCAGAATACATGATGATTTGGACATAGAACTGGATTCTTAACCTGAAAAAAAGAAATTAAAAACTTCAATTAAAAATAAAAATAAAAACTTTTTGATGGTTTAAATACAGATATTTTATAAATATGTTGTGGTATATTGTTTGGCCCCTTCACAATTCGAAATTGCACTTTTTTTCACAATACGCAGAAAAAAATTCAAAATCTCAAAAGAGATTTCACAAAATATTAGGACTTCGAATAGTTAAAAAGTAGTTTAAATCGAGTTAAATGTATTTGCGCATGTTTACCGGCCGGGTTGAAAATACCGACTCGAAGCCTATTTTAGACTAGTCAGAAATTATAATCAAGTGTTCATCGTGCGACATTTCCGGTTTCAATATGTCACGAAATGGGAAATACAATGCAAAACAGAAAACCCAACAACAAAATCTATTCAATTTGGGCATAAAAAAACTAGAACTCCGCGAGTTGGATGTGTCGCCTTGTGAACAATGTAGTTTAGGAGAAATGGCCAGGACAAAAATGAAATATGAAAAATAACAAAGGGCAATAACTAAAAAAATAATAAGTGCAGAGCAGCAGTTTCTGTGCACAATAAGATCTATCATTCTATGATGTTTCAAGCCCATAGCTTTCATACTTGAGGAGAAATGACCAGGACAAAAATAAAGTAAGAAAAGCAACAAAGGGCAATAACTCAAAAAATAAGAAATGCAGAGTATCAGTTCTTATGCACTGCACTTTTCCTTAATGAGATTTATCATCCTATGAAGTTTCAAGTCCATAACTTTTATACATTCGGAGAAATGGCATGGACAAAATTAAAGTATGAAAATAGACAAAGGGCAATAACTCAAAAAATAAGAAATGCAGAGTACCTGTACTTGTGCACTGCACTTCTTCTTAATGAGACCTATCATCCTATGAAGTTTTAAGTCCATGGCTTTTATACATTAGGAGAAATGGCTCGGACAAAAATAAAGTATGAAAATTAACAAAGGGCAATAACTCAAAAATTAGGAAGTGCAGAGTACCGGTTCTTGTGCACTGCACTTCTTCTTAATGAGATCTATCATCCTATGAAGTTTCAAGTCCATAGCTTTTTTAGTTGAAGAGAAATGGCCCGGACAAAATTAAAGTATGAAAATTAACAAAGGGCAATAACTCAAAAAATAAGAACTGCAGAGTACCGGTCCTTGTGCACTGCACTTCGGGTTATTGAAAGAAGCATGCATACCAAGTTTGAAGTCAATCAGACTTATAGTGACTGAGTTATGCTCCGGACAAGCTTTAGAGGACGCCGACGCCGACAACGACGCCGCCGACACAGGCGCCGCCGACAAAAGTAACCCCTATATGTCACCTTTTCAAGGCGACACAACAAAAACTAGACAACTGGCCAGAAGTGCTACCACCAGATTCGGTTAATACAGAATCATGTCCTGTACCTTCAACCGCCATCATCTGTACAAATAATCAAATCAGATCATGGTAAAAAAATGGTAAGAGCAGTTGAGAAACCTTGTTCTGTACTTTTGTCCCATGAAACGGGATCGCCACCATAGGAACAAATGACCGAATCAGATCATGGTGATAAAATAGGATAAACAGCTGTAGAAAGAATACATACTACTCTCAGTTCCTGAAGAGGACTATAATCAAATCATTGAAATTTTCAAAAATGCAAAAGAAAGGCACCTTAAACTTTGAAAAAGCATGTCAATAAAAACACAAGAGGGATCAGTGATCACATGTGTCGCCTCATGATGGCCAATTTCATGTTGGGACAAGTTTTGTGACAGACGGACAGTGCACAACTAGACTTGGTACTGATCATTCCTGTAAAGTTTGGATGAAATTGCACCAGTTGTTTATGAGGAGTAGTCCGGACAAGCTTTTGTGTATCTGGCAACACACAGAAAAAACATCTTTTTATCAAAGGGCCATAACTCAGCCAAAAATCATTCAACTGGAAAACCCGTGCAATATGGGCAAGGACTTGAGCTACAAGTTTCATTGAAATTGCATTAGTGGTATAAGAGAAGTAGTCCGGACAAACTTCAAAAATAAAAATTATTAAAGGGCCATAACTCTGACAAAAATCATTGAACCGGAAAATGCTGACAATATGCACAACTAGACTTGGTACTGATCATTCCTGTAAAGTTTGGATGAAATTGCACCAGTAGTTTATGAGGAGTAGTCCGGACAAGTTTTGTGACGGACAGATAGACGGACGGACACACAGACAGACGACGGAGAAGTGATCCCTATATGTCGCCACTACTCCATGGAGGCGACACAAAAATAGAAGTCAATTTAAGTCTGAAAAAAAATGCTTAACTGTTCTCATTTTACAGTTTTTTTCCACAATTTCATGACGCATTGTGCTTTTTTTCCCAAATTAAACAGGCCCAGGCCCCTTCACAATTTTGACAAAAAATTCCCTGCTCTAAGACAATCAGTAAAAAGTTAAAAACATATGTAAATGATTGATTACTGCTTATGATACTACAGTAAAGTTTTATTCAATATTTATTTACTCTTGATTCCACTATTATTAAACAGTTTTACTCCAATTCTAACTCACATAGTGAAACATTCTTTTTAAAAACTGTGTCAGAAAATTTTGTATTTAAAGAACTTTGTAGTTTAAATGTTTGTAAAAGTACAGGTCTGGATGGAATACCTGCAAGATTTTTAAAAGATGGAGCAAGTTTTCTAAAATTACCTGTTGCTTTCATAATAAACATGTCCATCAGAGAAATTTTTGTCCCTGATGATTTAAAACTTGCCAGGGTGAAACAATTATATAAGAAAAACAGTACACTTGAAGTGGGCAATTATAGGCCTGTTTATTAAGTATTATCTCTAAGATTTTAGAAAGAGCTGTATATAATCAATTAGAAACATTTCTTGTTAAAAATAATATATTGTATGGACACCAATCTGGTTTTAGAAGTTCACATTCAACTGATACTTGCCTCATATATTTGTTAGATCATATCAGACTGAATAATTCCAAAGACTTACTTACTGGAATGATAATGATAGATTTGCAAAAGGCATTCGATACTGTTGATCATAATATTCTCTGTGGAAAACTTCATCTGATGGGAATTACCAATACAGACTTGTTTAGAGCTTATCTAAATAACAGGCAACAATTAGTACATATTGGAGAGTTTTCTTCTTCTCCATCAATAGTAAATTGTGGTGTTCCTCGGGGAAGTATTTCAGGTCCATTGCTCTTTTTATGCTATGTAAATGATATGATCACCAGTATCGATTCCGAGTGTAAGCTTATTTTGTATGCTGATGACAGCACTATACTTTTTTCTCATCATGATCCTGATTTTATTTCACAGAAATTAGGTAAAGCTCTAGAATCTTGTTCAGATTGGCTAGTTGATAATAAACTGTCTCTCCACTTAGGAAAAACTGAATGTATGATTTTTGGTCCAAAGAAAAAACTTAAAAAGATTAATAATTTTAATATTATTTGTAATGGTCACACTATTGAATCTACTAAGACAGTCAAATATCTTGGTTTGAAAATTGAAAATCTTCTGTCTGGAGAAGAAATTGTTAATGCAGTCATATCTAAAGTAAACACTAAACTTAAATTTTTGTACAGAAACAGTAAATGTCTATCATTTAACTGTAGAAAATTGCTTTGTTCTGCTTTAATCCAATGTCATTTTGACTATTCTTGTTCGTCCTGGTACGAAAGTTTAAATAAAAGTCTGAAAAAGAAACTGCAAGTAGCTCAAAACAAAGTCATAAGGTTTATAAAAGATTACCATCCAAGAACTAGTTTAACTCCTTCTGATTTTAAAGATGTTAACATGTTAAATATTGAAAACAGAGTTAAACAACTGAGACTTAATCATATGCATAAGATTTTTTATAATACGTGTCCAACTTATATGAAAACAAATTTTGATCGGATGTCTGATATACACAACTACAACACTAGATCAAATAAGTTTAATTTTTCAATTCCTCTTTGTAATAAGACATGTAATAGCACCTTTTTCTATAATGGTATTAAAGATTGGAATAGTTTGCCAGATGATGTAAAATGTATATCAAATCCAACTTTATATAAAAATTCTGTTAAAAGCCATCTTGCTTCAATATGGGCTGCGCAACATCAAAGTGACTTTTTATATTACTAATTTAGTGGCGACATAGGTTTCGCCAAACTTTATTGTTTTTAGTTATCTAATTTTTTCCTGTGCTTTTCTTTATGTGATAATGCAAAACTACTGTGATTGAATAATTTGAAGATTATCTCACTGTCTATTTTTATTTGAGGAATGAATGTCTCTCTGGTTTTATCTTGTTTCCATCTATTTGGTTAACAGGACCCCATTGGAAATAAGCACACCAGCTTAATGGGCTATCCTTGTAACCATAGATCACTATTTAACAAAACCCTTGTATTGAAATTTTATTGAAATTCTTTTACTTCTTTTATATCATGTTTATCAGTAACTTTAAGTTAACAATATTCTGTGATAATTATAATTCTGACTATTGTAGTCTTAACCTGAAATGTGATTTTATTAATTTATTCATTTGCTTCTTTTTAAAATACATTTATCCTATGCCTCATCTGATCTCAGTCATTAACTAAATTTGTTTTATTTATTATTAATATGAAATGATATTTTAATTTGGATAAACTGTTATTTTATATATATATTTATTTATATATATATCTTATTATGTAACTGTGATCTATGTTGTTGCTAAAATAAAATAAATAAAAAAAAATAAATAAATTAATCAATTTAAAAGGGTAAACATTTGATAAGCATTTGTACAAGCATTCAAAATGTCATGTTGGGTCAAATCGTTTGCAATACTACCTAAAACACAATAACGAGAATAAAGTTATTAAAACTTTTAATTTTCTTCAAAATATGGCATATTTTGTATAAGAAAAACACTTCCATACAAACTGTATTAGATCAACAATTTCTTTCAAACAACTGGCTCTGATGCTTATTTATTCATATTATAGAAATGGTCCCTAATATTAATGTGCTGTCCTTTCAGTTGAGCTCAGCAACTATCTGCAATGTTATTTCTAATAAAATAGTTTACAATTTCACATGGTTTAAAAGTGGGTGGGGTACATAAATTTGACAGGTGCCCTAGAAACCGACGACGCTTTTCGAAATAATGATCGGATTTTACGCTAATTAGATTTATTCTTCATTTTAAACTAATCCAAAAGATATAAAGAAATGATGCATACCTTTCCTAAACATACTTGACATGAAATTGGCAAAGTAAAAGCTATTGTTGAATTCTTGTTAGATCTTGCATTCACTTCGGCCGCCATACTTTATGTACAATATCGTTCCTCTTGAAAGTAGGTCAAAGCATAAAAAAGCTTTAAGATATTTAAAAAGGTACCTTAATAGTACAGAAAATGGAATTTAAATGTTTATATTGTATCTACCATAACTAAAATCGAATATATAGTACTGAAATGATTGTCAATAAATTACTACTTTTATTGCACATGAATATCCGGTTAAGTTTTTGGGGTGTTGGTAGGCACTTCCTGTGCAAACGTGGAAACTGTCAAACTTATAGAGAAACGAATAAGTGAAATGAAAAACAATGTTGTCTGTATTAAAAAAGAATTGGTTCTTGATTGGAATAATTGTAGTGATAAGTTTAGCTAAATTCGCTCCTGAAATTGGATCTAAAGGAGGTTGTCAATTTTTTTTAAGAGTTGTGAATTTTATATGATAATCAGGTCTTTCAAATATTTGAAAGACCTTGCTTCAATTTGCTGCAAGAAGTTTTAGCAATAGTTTTACAATTTATTTTAGGTATTGCAGATAATGTTCACAAAGAAAACATGACGTTTATAATAGGAAATTTCTAAATTAAATTTAGGGCCAATTTGGTAAAGGGCCGAAAAAGGCGAAATGTCCAAGCAGAAATGACTGAAGTTGGTAATTTGGGACACCTTAAAATCTTTTGGCTGAAAATGTCTTGAAATCAATTTATATACAAGTCGTAAGAAACTTTTAAAAGATTTAATATTTTCGCATCAAGCATATTTAAATTCAAAATTTATAACGTATGTTCTTATTTTATAAATATCAACATTTTTAATCCATTGCATACAAGTTTCCTTTCCTTATAGGAGTTTTAATGCCCGAGATAACAGTGAAATATATTGCAGTCTTCATAATTTTCTTCAATAGTGGAATTTCATTGAAAAGTGAGGTAAATAGTGTTCACAATTTTGTAAATTTTAAAGATTGATGATAGTAATATTCTTCAATATTTACATTATCAATGACATAATTTTAAATACCATTTGCAATTCAAAACTATTTAGAAATAAAACTTTAGTTACCTTGAAGTAACAAAAGAAAAATAAAAAAAAAAATAAGAGAAGTTAAAAAATTGTTTTTAAGTGATTAAATAGTTAATTTCAAACAAAAATTATGTGATTTCTCATTAAACTCTATCTTACAGTTATGTTCTAAGCACTTTTACATATTAATTAATAATCTGTTTTCAGGATTTGGGAAGAGCATTATTGCAGGTCAAAGTTCATGTCTTTATTCAAGGCTTTACCTTCATTTTGTTTCCAGTAATAATATTTGCTTTAGTTGGCTTTTTGAGCATTGCAGAATTCAACCAACAAGTTTTAGAAGGGTTTGTATTTTCTTACACATGATTAAAATATGATGGTGAATTTCATCAGATTTTATAACAGGTCCATAGTATTTAACTTAAGACACTTACATGTATTATACCTTAAGCTTAAACATTTAATGTTAGAAAAATTCTTCATGACTAAAATTTTGATTTGCATTAAAATTTTGGATTTATAGGAGAAATGAAGGAGTTTAGGAGAAAAAATTATACATGTACAAATGAACTTGTAGAAAATGATTCAAAGGGCAATGACATGTTATTTTTAATCCCCGCTAGTATTCAGTGTGTTAAATGGTGAAATAGATAAATCAAGGTGACCAGTTTGAATTATTATAACATTTTTGCATTCTTACATCTTTCTAATTGAAATGTTAACTAATTGTTATTTTTTTCTTTTTTTGTAAGATTGAAGATATTGAGTTGTTTACCACCACCCGTGTCTTCAGCAGTTATCCTTACAAAAGCAGTTGGTGGCAATGAGGTGATTATTTATTACTATTTTATAATTGTCATAACATGTATTTTATCATCATCATCTTTATTTGAAGAAAATTTTAGTATAAAGAAATATCAATGACCAATACATGTATACACATTTTTATAAAGTACATGTATATTATTTTCATAAAACATTTCATGCAAAAAACACAAAAAACAATAAAATATGTTTAAATGCAAAAAACACCAGGGGTAAAAAACATGTTATATTTATTTCTATATTCCTTTTGAATTGGATATTGATATTTTTATGAACAATTTTGGGTGAAAACTTTTTACATTTTTCACATATATTTTTTTTCTTTTCATATAAGTAATTTCTGTCAGTATAATATACTTTCTTTGCAAAGATGATTCTTCTAACTTCATTTGACCTGCACACTGGCAAACATTTCCTATCATTTATAGTGAATTGTGTCCAGTTCATTGTATTGGCACTTACATTCTAATATTTAGTCTATGCCAACTCATAAATAAAGCTCTATGATTTCAGGCTGCAGCTATTTTCAACTCAGCATTTGGAAGTTTTCTTGTGAGTATAAAGTAGATTCTTTAATATAACATTATTTTCATATGTAAGAGAGATTGAACATGATGATAACTAGTGTTGCTAATTTTGTTAAACAATAACTGTTTGCCTTGGGGCTATTTTAAATGACCAGACAAATAAGATGATTTTAATCAGTTTTGTTTATCTTTGTTTGCATGCTATTTTCATATATGCATATTCAAATGAAAAGGCTGTAAGAACAAAATGTTTGTTTGTGCTAAAAAGGTGTGCCACATCTCACATGCTAATATAATGGGTCTAAGTTAAGAAAGTGGCTTTATATGTTGACTTGAATTTTAACTACATGTATTGTCACAGATTATTTAAATCAGTTGTGAAGGTTTGAAACACCTAAAATATTGCTGCTTCAATAATGGCCTGTCTTAACCACCAGTGTGTGAACACAATATTCCACGACCAACTCGATGATATATCCCACCAGAATATCACATTCTTTTAATATTCCCAGAACATGTATATTGTTATGCCCCCGCCATGTAATGGCCGGGGCATATAGTGTTACCCTGTTCCGTCCTTCCGTCATTCCGTCATTCCGTCCTTCCGTCATTCCGTCATTCTGTCATTCCGTCATCATCAGTTTCCGTTCATTATCTTAGTAAGGGTTGCACACATTCAACTCAAATTTGACATATGGATATGTCGAGAGAAAATACAGGTCAAGTTCGAATTTGGTCATGGTTCAATGATTTTTGGCAGAGTTATGCCCCTTTTACTTTAAAATAATATGAAATTTTCAGTTTCCGTTCATTATCTCCGCAATGGTACAACACATTCAACTCAAACTTGACATATGGATATGTCATGAGAAAATACAGGTCAAGTTCGAATTTGGTCATGGTTCGATGATTTTTGGCAGAGTTATGCCCCTTTTACTTTGAAAATAATATGAAATTTTCAGTTTCCGTTCATTATCTCCCCAACAGTACAACACATTCAACTCAAATTTGACATATGGATACATCACAGGAATGCGCAAGTCAAGTTCAAAGTTGGTTATGGTTCAATGATTTTTGGCAGAGTTATGCCCCTTTCACTTTGGAAATAATATGAAATTTTCAGTTTCCGGTCATTATCTCCCCAATGGTACAACACTTTTAACTCAAACTTGACATATGGATACATCACAGGAATGCGCAAGTCAAGTTCAAAGTTGGTTATGGTTCAATGATTTTTGGCAGAGTTATGCCCCTTTCACTTTGAAAATAATATGAAATTTTCAGTTTCTGTTTATTATCTCCCCAATGGTACAACACATTCAACTCAAATTTGACATATGGATATATTTTTGGAATGCCCAGGCCAAGTTTGAATTTGGTCATGGTTCAATGATTTTTGGCAGAGTAATGCCCCTTTCACTTTGAAAATAATATGAAATTTACAGTTTCTGTTCATTATCTACCCAACTACTCAAATTTGACATATGGATATGTCAAAGGAATGGGCAGGTCAAGTTGGAATTTGGTCATGGTTCGATGACTTTTTGGCAGAGTTATGTCCCTTTCACTTTGAAAATAATATAGATACATCTTAGGAATAAGCAGTTTAAGTTTGAATTTGGTCGTGGTTCAATGATTTTGGACAAACTTATCTTTCTTGAATGTTGTAAAAATTTTGAACTTTCAGTTTCAGCACTGAAATGTATGTAGCCAATGCCCATTATTTTGGCTACAAATATGAAATATGCTAATTTCAAAAGGTTTAGACTGAATAATTTCAGTGCCTTGAACATTGTATGAAAATGGTTTGTGTTAACATTGAAAAGTTTTAAGGGCTTTGAACTTAAAATGAAAAAAATTATTTGTGCAAACAAATTTGGAACTAAATATTATAACATCTGAAATTTTGGCTGCATGCGGGGGCATCCGTGGCATGATGACACATTTCTAGTTTAATTTTTAATTACAGGGTATAGCAGTCACCCCAACACTTATATTAGCTTTAGTAAGAATGAGATTCTTTTAACCTTAATTTAAGTTCTTTTTTAAAAGGTAATATCAATATTATTAAAGTTATAATTTATAAATGTAACCCATATTGTGAAGTTTTTGTCATGAAAAAAGGAAAATTAGATAAAAAGCAATCCTTAACAACAGCCAAATTATGAATTATTATGGTCATTTGACATTGGGAAATTTCGGACACCATTTTGGGAAAAATTAATAATGTTGTCCCTTAGAAAGTGTAAGACTTATCTAAATAAGGAAATAAATCTTGTCATATTGAAGGATTATACATATTTTAATCAAGTTTTCATGTATCAGAATTTAGATGTGAAAAACATATATAATTCTTTAGAAATCTTACACATACATATTTGTATTAATTAATATTTCAGTTTCAGACATTTCAAACATGTATGTTGTATTTCAGGTAGGATCAAAGGCTGCTGTCCCTGTAGCATCTATATTTTTACAACTTACAGCAACTGTTGTTTTACCATTAATCATTGGCCAATGGATAAGACGATATTTAGCTAACTTTATTAACCTAAAAAGTGTTCCCTGGGGCCAGATAGGAAGGTATGTATATATGTCACTAAATTTGTGCCATACTCTTGTTTTATTTGATTGAATTTAAGCTTTAATTAAAAGACACATTCTCAATGTGATAAAGTTTCTTCTTTTCCCAGTTGTGATCTGATAATTTCAAAATTTTATTATCAATACATGATCTGACAATACAAAATACATTTATTATTTTACAGTACAATGTATATGGTCCAAAAATTCCCAATTTTGTTGCCAAATTATGATCTTGAATATTCCCAATTTTCTTGTCATTTTTTTTTTAATCTGAAAATTCAAAATTATTGTTGTAAATATATAATCTAAAAATTCAAAATTTTCTTGTTTGTAATTTGGCATTGCTATTTTCATTTTAACTCAAATAAAATGAAAAGAAAAGGGCTAATAAAATTCAAAGTTTTTGGCGACCAATTGCTCCACACTCTACTTTTGGGACCTATCATCTATTGGTAGAATATAAGTTACCAGTACTGGTAATTCTGAAAAAAAGGAGAAATTTCATTGGTTATTAATCTGGTCAGATTTTTATCTAAATTTGCTTTTTCCATTTTACCAATGTTTACTTACTTGACCTATATATCAATATGTAATTGTCCGCATGAAAATAGCTGAGTTAAGATGTGTATATGTGCATGCACTGAAAAGATAATGACAAATTATCAAAACTTTTCGGAAAATTTCCAGAAAGAAATGATATTTCTTCTAAAGTCAAATTGATCACATATATTTTCATTACTTATAGCAGTAATGATCAGTTATAATGGTTATTGTTATTAAAGATCCTGTAAGATGTAATTAAGGATGTAACAATACTTATATTAAATTTTATATATGTATATAATTATTCTTCTAAAACAATTCCTAAACACCCAAGAATATGTTAAACATTTACTGCAAATATTCATACGCATTATAAGTAATCTTTAAAATTATATGCATTCATTTCTTATGGAAAAATTGGGCTTAGACTTTATTGAAAATAAATTTCTAATAACCTCCCTTTATTTACATGAAATGTAAATTTGGTAATATCTTTACAAATAATGCTTTTTGGAACTTACAATATTGATAAATCTTCATTTGAGCATCATATAAATGATATAAAACCATAAAAAAATTGAGATACAAGATCTGTGATTTCTCTAATTGTTTCAGTGGGGTTTTACTTCTCATTATCTATGCAACATTCTGTGATACGTTCTCCCAGGAATCGATAGATGTTGATCCATCAAGTTTCTTCATTACTGTAATATTAAGTAAGTATAATGTTAAAGACATTTACAATTTTTAGTTTGACTATTTAAAGAATAAGGGATAGCTATTGTACTCACCCAGGCGTCAACATCAACTTCATTCTTGGTTATGTTTTTTGCATGCAAGTTGGTATCTCTAAAACTACTGAAGGGAATAGCTTGAAACTTCACACACTTATTGAAGAGTATAATAGGAGGTTGTCCATTAGGCTCATAACTCTAACATGGATTTTGACAGAATTATGGCCCTTTTTGATGTTAGAAAATTGAAAATACTGCATTTTCCAGGCAATTATACTATAAGGCACTTGAAAAATCGAGCACACTGTCCTACAGACAGCTCTTGTAAGCTCAGCTATTTATATATAAGAAGAGCTATTGTACTCATATCAGCTTCATACTTAGTTTAGTTTTTGCATGCAATTTGATATCTCCAAAATTCTTACATTATTTATGCTATCAAACACTTAGAGAAGTTGAGCATACTGTCCTACTGACAGATCTTGTTTTGTTATCTATAACATTGTTAGCTTTGTACAATAGACCTGTCTGAATTTGAATTTGGAGCAGACCATCTGTCCATTCTCAATATTAGCATATTAGAATGTGGGCAGCCACCGAAATAACATTATGTCAGACTGAATAAACATGCTGGTGGAGTATGACCTTCTATAACAAGGTAAAATTTACTGCATAGCCAGCCAAGGTACTTCTTTTTATGTCCTTTTCTTTCTGGTTATTAATGTAGACCCACCTACTGTAAAAAATAACCAAGCTTCTTAAAAAACATAATTAATGCCCAGTTGATAAACTTTCATAGATTTAAAATTATTTTTGCTGTGTTTTATTTTCAGTTATCTGCATACAGTGTGTTTACTTACAGTGTGTTTACATTGTCGTGTTTTATTTTCAGTTATCTGCATACAGTTGTGTTTACTATACAGTGTGTTTACATTCAGCAGTAGTAGATTGTTTCATTTTTCACGCAGTGACACTGTTGCTTTAATGTTTTGTTGTACACACAAATCACTTACTTTAGGTAAGTATACAATTATACAGTCTGCATAGTTACATGACAAAATCTGGGGCTAGGTAATTTATTCATATTAGATAAAAATTTGATTGCTGGTCAAGATTTGCTTGTGAATATGTTCAACACAGATTTAAAATAGTCTCTTTATTTTGTTAATTTTTTTTTTTAAACTAAAAAATAAAAACATTGTCAATGTGATTTAACCTGAGACATTTTCTATCTTTTTAAAAATTAGTATCACTCTTCTGGTGAGATGGTGGCATGCTTTTAATAAAATTTATGTCTGAAATGTATTGAGTTAAAAATCAATAAAAAAGAAATGCTTGCACAAAATAACAAATACATGTGCTAATTAAAAAACATATTTATATACTTATGTATATACTTATATAAGTAGCCTAAAATTTGATATTGTTTTTGGAAAGTGTTCAAGCGTTGTTGTTTTTTGTCTTTGCAGGAATTCCAATAATAAAAATCATATTTGCCGACTCAGCAAGTCTGTCATTAATTACCATACCTTTACTAGTGTATCATCCGACACAAATACTCCTAGGTGGACTTCTAGTGCCGTCAGTACGATCATGGATGCTTAGTGGACCAAGATCGGGGTACGTATTCAACTAAATGTACATGATTGATTAGTGGTTTAAAGTGGGATAATAATTATTTAAATGGCTTCTATTTAAATTATTTTATTCCTTTTATGCATTAATCTTAATAACTTAAAATTATTGAATTTTTAGAATTAGGATTTATAGGTCTGCTTTTACAACTGCTACAGGGCAACACCCTTTTTATTGAATTTTTAGAATAAGGTTTTAAAAGCTTGCTTTTACAACTGCTACAGGGCAACACCCTTTTTATTGAATTTTTAGAATAAGGTTTTAAAAGCTTGCTTTTACAACTGCTACAGGGCAACACCCTTTTGGACGCAAAGATTTTGGTTGTTACGGAAAGGTGTTGCTCTAGACAGGTTAAATTCAAAGTTAAATTTTAATTTGGAAAGATTGTTAAGAGATTATTTCTATACAGAGGGTTGCTTTGCAGAGGTTAGTTCCCCTGTAGATGTAATTTCACTTAGACTTTGTTTTGTAGAAAAACAGTAATATATAATTTTGCATTTACTTATCATATGTGATCCAATTTTTTTAACAGTGGGGAAGTGAAGTACATGTATAGGTGTTGGGTAGGATTTTTGAAAAGTAAGGGTGGAATAGGTGTGTCAGTTACATAACTGTACACTGATAATGATGACGTTAGGGTAAATGATTAAAACAAGTTAGACTTAAATCAACTGATGCTGATATTAGAAATGTGAACCAGGAAAACCCATTGTATCATACAAATAATTTTTTGTTTATTTCATAGAACGTAATGGTAAGAATTTAGTAAAGTCTGAAAATAAGTGCTTTATCTTCTTGAATTGGCATTATCTATTAAACAGTTAATATGTCAAGTAGGTTAAAATTTCTACAGCTTTCTTGTTTTCAGATAAGTTAATTGAAAAACATATATTTTTTAGCATGTACAAATTCAGCATACTTTGTCTTTTACTTTAAATAAGCATTTTTGTGACCAAGAGCAAATGCAAAATCTTATCAACTTAGAAATTCCACTTTATTTATGTACAACTATTAGAATAATTGATTCAAAAAGTGACAAAATAAGCCAATATATAAATCTGTTGATGTATATGTCACAGTATAGAAATGGTAACTAGTACTAGGTAAAAAAATATGTAATTGGCCTTAATAGCTAAGCTAAGTTGGTAGAGCAGAGGAATGGTACGCCAAGGGTCATTGGTTCAAGTTTCAAAATCAGGCTTAGGACACACAGTTTTTTCACACAGTAAAATATGGAACTAGAATATTTATAATTATAGTTTAGAAAAAGTGCTAATGTTTATGTACATTATTCTAAATGTTTTCTATCGTAGCAATGTGGACCAGGTTTGAAGGTGCGTGTTAGTGTGTGTGCTCCATATGTGCTAGCATGTTTTGTCATTTACATATTAGCATTTCATTATAGTGTGGAGATCATGTGACCTGAAATGCTTTACTTTTTGATAACATCATAGAATGCAGATCTGAAAATTTCAGTAAAACACATGTTTAGGAAAGTTCATTAAAAACAATTTTTTTTAAGCTGTGGATTAATAATTATTTGCCTTCCCGTGTTTTTCGTTTTTTCAATTTAGAAATTTATTCGGAACATTGAGATAATCTTTGGAAGATGGATGTATATTGCATATAGAGAGATGGCAAAAATAATTAAACTAATTTACTTTGTCACGAATGTAGACTGTATTTACCATGAAATTAAAAATCACTTATTGCGTTACGTCCCTAAAATTTTGATCGGCATTTGTTATGTTTTCTATAAAGTACACCATTTCAGGTTTTTTGATTCTCCACACTGTTTACCCTTGCTGTGATATTTCCCTTGTTTCTTACTTGTTTAATGATTGTAGACAGATTAACCTTTGTGTGTATTCTCATTGCTGTTGTTTAACAAATTTAAAATGACAAGGGGTAGTCAATACATGTAATATTTTGGTATGATGTACGCTTGGAAAATTCTTCACTTCAAAATTATTTTAAATGTACTTGTCTATCCTTCAATCTGAACAAAAATCATTTGAGCCGTGTCACGACAAAACCAACAAAGTGCGTTTGTGACCAGCATGGATCCAGACCAGCCTGCGCATCCGCACAGTCTGATCAGGATCCATGCTGTTCGCTATAAGTTTCTTTACTTGTTATAGGGTCTGTAAGCGAACAGCATGGATTCTGATCAGACTACGCGGATGCACAGGCTGGTCTGGATCCATGCTGGTCGCAAACCCGCTATGTTGGTTTGTCGTGACACGGCTCATATGCTTTCAGTTTGTTGATACAAAATGATATAAGCACCAAAAATTACGTTTTCACTCTAAGTTTGTTTCTATAAATTAAATATTACACAAAGATAGACAAGCATAAAAAAACGTTATTTTATGGTTTGGATCAAAGACAATAAAGTAAAATGATTTATGGTTGTAGGGAAAAAATATTGAAGCTCTGGTGTCAATTGAAAATCCATTCAGTTACAAAATAAAACTTATCAGAATATTACTAGAATTGAAGGGTTATTTTACAAGCGTATAAAACTAAAATATCACTACAGTTGGCAACCCTTAACAGTTAAAATCAAAAAGTAAGAGAATGTGTAATAATTATATGTTTAAACCAACATTTATCCTAAATCCTGTCTGAGATTATGACATACTATTAAGTATTATACTAAAAAATTAAAAAATATACAGTAAACTTCACTTATAACGATATTCTGGGGACTGTTGAATTTATATCATTATATCCAAGGGGCAACCAATTTAAAAACTGTAGTCGGGACCACGACGAAAAATTCAGCAAATAATCAAAATGGGTTTACATTTTGTCCCTTAGTGCAAAAATGGCTGACCTCATATTAACTTTAATAGAAGTTATCCTGCTACTGCACCAAGGTGATGATTTATTTCAAATACTTTTGTATCTACCACTTTGATTACTAAGTATGCCATGCATGGAAAAAAAATATGATAAAATTCAAATATCATATTACATTATTTCTGTTTTTGTCAAAATTGTAAAACAAGAAATTCTGTTTCATGTGTACTTTGATAACAAATACTGCATGAATTTATATAAGGAATGCTCTAAGTTTTGTTAAAGTAATGCATCTATTATGTACTCTTGAATGAAAAATGTAATGTGTATAATTATGTCGCTAGTTATACAAATTTAATTATGAAATAGTTTTTTCCATTATTTAGCATATTACGGTTTCTTTTGAATCAATTTTCTGTCTGCCCTGCCCAGCATGTCTCGAGACAAATATGTCAAATTTTTATGCCACCGCAGCATCTGCGATGCGGTGGCATATAGCGATTCACCTGTGTGTATGTGTGTGTGTGTGTGTGTTTGTTTGTTTGTTTGTGTGTGTGTGTGTTATATAGATTATATAGTGAACTTAAAAAAATCTTCTTGTGAAAAACCACTAGTCCAATTTCAACCAAACTTGGCAGGATTGATCCTTGGGTGAAGGGGTTCAAAAAGTTGTTCAAAGAATTTCATTCCATGCAGAAATCTGGTTGCCATGGCAACCATAAGGAATTATAAGAATAAATTTAAAAAATCTTCTTGTAAAGACCCAAAAGGCCTAGAGCTTAGATATTTTGCATAAGGCATTGTCTGGTAGACCTCTACCAAGATTGTTCAAATTATAGCCCTGGGGTCAAAATCAGCCCCGCCCCGGGGGTCATTGATTTTCACTATATTTATATATAGTTAAAAACTTAAAATACCTTCTTGTAAAGACCGAAAAGGCCTAGAGCTTAGATATTTGCATAAGGCATTGTCTGGTAGACCCCTTACCAAGATTGTTCAAATTATAGCCCTGGGGTCAAAATCGGCCCAGCCCCGGGGTCATTAATTTTCACTATATGTACATATAGTAAAAAACTTAAAATTACCTTCTTGTTAAGCCCAAAAGGCCTAGAGCTTAGATATTTTGCATAAGGCATTGTCTGATTGACCTCTACCCAGATTGTTCAAATTATAAGCCCTGGGGTCAAAATCGGCCCCGCCCGGGGGGTCATTGGTTTTCCTTATATGTATATAGTAAAAACTTATAGTAAAACTTTAAAAAAAAATCTTTTAGCAAATTGACAAATGCTAAAGAGGTTAGATATTTTGCATGAAACATTGTGAAGTGAACTTTCTAGCAAGATTGTTCAAATTATAGCCTGGGGTCAAAATTGCCCGCGCCCCGGGGTCATTGATTTTCAGTATATATATATATAATAAAAAATCTTATTGTCTGAAGGTACAAGCTTGAGCTTTAATATTTGTTAAATGATATCATCTATAGGAACTCTACCAAAGTTGTTCAAATTTTGTGTCAAAATTAGCCCCGCCCCGGGGGCCATAGGTTTTCCTTATATGTATATTGTAAAAAATTTAAAAAATCATCTTCTTTTAAATTTACAAAGACTAGAGTTTAAGTAATTTGCATAAAACATTATGAGTGAACCTCTATAGCAAGATTGTACAAATTATAGCCCTAGGGTCAAAATTGGCCCACCCCCAGGGTCATTGATTTCACTTATGTACATAGAGTAAAAAAATTAAAAAATCCTTCTTGTCTGACGGTACAAGGCTTAGGCTTTGGATATATTGGTATATAATATCATCTATGGGTCCTCTACTAAAGTTTGTTTAATTATGCCCCTAGTGTTAAAATTGCCCTGCCCAGAGGTGATAGTTTTCCTTATATGATTGTATAAGTGAAAACTTGAAAAATCTTCTTCTCTGAATTGAAAAAATCTTTTTCTCTGAATTGACAAAGGCTAGAGGTTAAATATATGGCATGAGAACTTTGCAAAGTGAACCTTTACCAAAATTGTTCAAATTAATAGCCCTGGGGTCAAAATTGGTTCCGCCCAGGGGGTCATTGATTTTTCATTATGTACATATAGTAAAAAAAATAAAAAAATATTTTTGACTGAAGGCACAAGGCATAAGAGCTTGGATGTTTTGCTATATAATATCATCTATAGGTCCTCTACCAAAGTTGTTCAAATTTTTCCCCCCTGGTGTCAAAAATTGGCCCTGCCAGGGGGCAGTGATTCTCATTATGTACACATAGTAAAAACAGAAAATAAAACAAATGTTTTCTGAATGGAGAGAAAGCTACAGCTTAGATATTTGACTTGCCAATTTTGTTTGGTGTGGACCTGTGTCAAGATTGTTTTGGAATTAAACCCTTGGATCCAAAAATTTTGCCTTTGCCCAAAGGGGGACAGTGACCTTACTTTCTTGTCCTTTGATGTACAGCAATGAAATTTTGACCATGTGCACAGTTATAGTTGTAAAATTGAACTTTGATATCAGGTGACCCTAGATTTTGATGAATGTGACCTACTTTCTTGTCCTTTGATGTACAGCTATGAAATTTGCACCATGTGCACAGATTAAGATGTAAAGTGAACTTTGATTTCAGCTGACCTAGATTTTGACAAAAGTGTCTTATTGTGTTTGTCCTTTTGATGTAGTCATGAATTTAGGCTGTGTGAAATATGACCTTCACCACCAAATTCACTAGTCTCGAGTGCATTTGATATATTCCTACTCTTGATCTTTATTGAGTTAAAACAACAGATTTAACCACAAATCTGATAATAAGAATAAGATAGGTCAGGGATCTATGCATTATGACAATCTTCAAAATTGTATAGAAACAAAAAAAATCTGTTCCTACACTACTATTTAGTGTTGTATTAATGCGGTGGCATAGCATTTTTCTCAAATGCAATCTTGTTTTAGTTAATTCAGAATTTATTTCTAAGTTTTTAGTTCAGATGTTTTAAAGAAGCTGTAAGCTTAAAGACACATCCTGAAACCAACTTTACTATTAAATCAATGAGCTTAAAGATGCTCAAGGACACAGGGGCTTGCCTTTGAAAGGATTTGATCCCATGCAGTCTGCAATCCTAAGATTACTAGCCAGAAGGGCCACCATTAAAAATTATTGAAATTCTTTAGTGTTGTCTTTTTCCATACACCATGGTAAAGTTACAAAGTACATATTGAATATATTTTATGTATGTGTTTCTTCAACTTTGGTAGATTCTTTGGCTAATTTTTATATTTAAATACCTAATTAATAGAGATACTCTGGAATTATATAAATGGTTGTTTGTAATATACGGTAACCCTCACTTAGCTGGGTAAGTTACATGTATATACAAACAACCGTTTTAGATAGGACAGTTTAACCTGTCAAATTTGTTTATTACTTATATTATGAATTATCATAAAGTCAATTGTAAAACAATGTTCTAGAGGCATGCTGTTTTTAAAAAATTATTATTGTTAATTCATTATTTGTTTGGATAGAAAAATTAATATATATATATTATGTTTATCTGTCAGTGAAGAAAATTTGGAAGGTAAAGAAATATGAAAAAGAAATGGGTGAAAATGTTTTAACATGTCTTCCAAAATAAAAACTTGTACCAAATGTGGACAGGATATCTAAACCCCCCACAAACTATAACAACATACAGGGGAAGATACTGCAATTTGTGGGTTTTGTCATTCGTAAGAAAGCATGGGATATACCTTAATTAACATAAAATGTCTTAGAAATGTTACTATGAAAAATTTGCCAGTACATTATGTTGTGGGCCTTTCTTAATAACACTAAAGTTTATATGTGGGTTGTATTTCGAGATCTACTTTTGCAAAAGATCTATGTGTTTTGGATTTTCAGTAATATGAAAATGCAGTCAATATAAGCAAGTCCTCCAGAAAAGTATTTGTCTTTTTATATTTTTGAGGAAAGTCCAAGAAACAATCATACAAAAAGATACCACAATTCGAGAAGCTTCTCCTGGTTCGTTAGCGTGCTAAGTGTTTGTTTAAGCACTCATACACAGGACCTCGATTTAAAGTCTCATCTGAAAAACTGATTTGTTATTTCAGTTGGCCAGCCCGGGAATCGAACCCACAATGTCGAGATTACAAATCTTGTGCTCTAACCGATTTGAGCTATGCGGACTGGTTCTTGTCACCAGTATAGAGCCAGGCCAGCCTAAATATCTGTGCAGTCTGACCAGCAGGCAGACTAGCTCCAAACAGTTCCAAAATTTAAATCTAGTCCTTTAAAAAAAAAGAAATTAGACAGTTTCCTTTTAATTCAAAGGTTGAAGATACTTCTTTCTGCAATAGTGAAAATTTTATTACGTTATGATGTAGCCTTAATAAATATGCAAAAATTGCAATGGTAAAAATGGGTTTATTATTGACCAATAAGTCACAATTTGAATTTTATAAAAAAAAAAATTGCAGTATCACATCTTATTTTTTCGTGTCCTTTTTCAATTTCAGTTATTAGGCTAAGGTCATTTAGGGTGATGAAGGTTGACTATACTTTTGTTTAGTTTGCCAGCATTCTGATAAATAAAATATCGTGATACACTAGCTGTCATTTAGTTTGAAATGCCCTCTTACATCTTATACTCGTTTATTTTGAAATATTATTGATTTAAGATATATAATTCCATCTTCTCTTTTTCTCCTTACCTTTCTTGTAATTTTCTTTCCTTTTTGGAACTTATCTGACCTTTTCCCTACATTCTCCAACTTGTGCATAACTTGTGTCTAACTTATTCTCCTTGACCTAACATTGTAAACATTTCTTTCTTTCTCTTCAATCCTCTTGGATATCATAATTACCAGCTCTGAAAAATAAAATTATATTTTTGATTTGAATAACTGTACAATAAAATATAGAGTTGTTTTGACTGGTTTTCTTTTTTTTAACTAAGTTGATGCCAGTCTTCTTTTTAAAAATAGAAAGCCAAGTTTTATTGTCACGACCGATCTGTAGATTACTACATGTATTAGAATTTAAAAAGATTCTATTTTTCATTCATTTGCATGAAATTGTTAACAATTATATTCACCATTTAGAGTATTTTCAGATTTATAACTTTATTTATTCATTAAATAATAACTGCAATTTATTTTTTATGATTATTGTTCTTAATACTGATAACAGCATGTGTTTCAGCTGAAAGAAAAAATAAAATAAATAAGAAACTTGGAAATCAGGTTTATTTTGTCCTTTGTGTCATATATAAAACTTTGGTTCTATTTTTTCAGACGGGGATTATTTAGCTACTCAGTCTGATAGTGATGGTGTAGCAGTCTAGGAAAACAGTGGAAGGGAAGAGCGTACCACTATGAAGTTTGCAAGATTAGTGAGAGGGGGTTTTAAATGCAATGCTGACATGATATTTTACATAACTGCACAGTGGGTCACATTGATGGGCCATTGCCATTATTATAGAACCAGGTCAGCTTACACTTCTGTGCTGTCTGGCCAGGCTCCATGCTGCTGGTTCCTTATTTTTGCTTTAAATTTTATGATATTAACATCCCTAAACAAGAGGGCCATGATGGCCCTGAGATCGCTCACCTGTATATAGGCCCCCCCAACCCCCCCAACGTTGCAGGGCCAATTTAACCCAAGGGCTTTTATTTGCACAAACTTGGTAGACATTCATAAAAAGATGTTTCATGCTGAACATCTAAGCTCTAGCTCATTGGGCTTTTTAAAAGAAGATTTTTTTTAAGTTTTTACTATACACATATAGTTAAAAACAATGAAACCCCTTGGGCCAGGCCAGTTTTGACCCCAGGGCTTTTATTTGAACAAACTTTGTAGACACTTACTAGAAGATGTTTCATGCTTAATATCTAAACTCTAGCTATTTGGGTTTTTTCAAAGAAGATTTTAAGTTTTTGCTATACACATATAAAGAAAATCAATGACCCCCGGGGCGGGGCCAATTTTGACCCCAGGGCTTTTAATTGAACAAACTTGGTAGACACCTATTAGAACATGTTTGATGCTCAATATCTTAGCCATAGCTCTTTGAGTTCTTTAAAAAAAGATTTTTTAAGTTTTTGCTATACATATATAAGGAAAATCAATGACCCCTGGGGCGGCGCCAATTTTGACCCCAAGGCTTTTATTTGAACAAACTTGGTAGACACCCATTAGAATATGTTTGATGCTAAATATCTTAGCCATAGCTCTTTGAGTTCTTTAAAAGAAGATTTTTTAAGTTTTTACTATATGCATATAGGGAAAATCAATGACCCCCGGGGCGGGGCCAATTTTGACCCCAGGGCTTTTATTTGAACAAACTTGGTAGACACTTATTAGAACATGTTTCATGCTAAATATCTTAGCTCTAACTCTTTTGGTTCTTTAAAAGAAGATTTTTAAAGTTTTTACTATATGCATATAGGGAAAATCAATGACCCCCTGGGGCGGGGCCAATTTTGACCCCAGGGCCTTTAATTGAACAAACTTGGTAGACACTTGTTAGAACATGTTTGATGCTAAATATCTTAGCCATAGCTCTTTGAGTTCTTTAAAAGAAGATTTTTTAAGTTTTTACTATATGCATATAGGCAAAATCAATGACCCCCCGGGGCGGGGCCAATTTTGACCCCAGGGCTTTTATTTGAACAAACTTGGTAGACACCCATTAGAAGATGTTTCATGCTAAATATCTTAGCTCTAGCTCTTTGGGTTCTTTAAAAGAAGATTTTTTAAGTTTTTACTATATGCATATAGGGAAAATCAATGACCCCCGGGGCGGGGCCAATTTTGACCCCAGGGCTTTTATTTGAACAAACTTGGTAGACACCCATTAGAACATGTTTCATGCTAAATATCTTAGCTCTAGCTCTTAGGGTTCTTTAAAAGAAGATTTTTTAAGTTTTTACTATATGCATATAGGGAAAATCAATGACCCCCCGGGGCGGGGCCAATTTTGACCCCATGGCTTTTATTTGAACAAACTTGGTAGACACTCACTAGAAGATGTTTCATGCCAAATATCTAAGCTCTAGCTCTTATGGTTTTTTAAAAGAAGATATTTAAAGTTTTTTCTTTCGGTTGCCATGGCAACCAGAGTTCTGCATGGAATTAAATTCTTTGAACAATTTTTAAAGGTGACCACCAAAGGAACATTCCTGTGAAGTTTGGATGAAATTGGCTTAGTGGTTTATGAGGAGATGTCATTTAAAGTAAAAGTTTACGGACGACGGACGGACGCCGGACGAAAAGCGATCACAAAAGCTCACCCTGTCACTTTGTGACAGGTGAGCTAAAAATAAACAATGGACGGTTCCAATTTCTGTACAGAGCAAGTCCATTATGCAATTTAGCATGTTATTATTTAAGAACATGTGGTTACAATGTTTGTATGAATCTCAAAAATGTGTTATATGGGTTACATTTGTATTTTTTTGCTAGTCTTTAGTAGCAGTCTTTTTATATCAGCATGCCTTGTACAGAGAACCACTTCTGTAGGTTTATTAATATTATGTTAAAAAGAATTTATTTTTACCAAAAAATCAGTCAGTAGCCCCCACCTATGACAGAAATCCATGCCAATTATTGGTCAGTTATTATTAACGTTAAGCTTTAAAAATTAGTTCCTTTTGTGGATCGCAAACATGTCTTAAAATACCATCTGATCAAAGATTGGAAAAGAGGACCATTTTCAATAAATACTTAATTACATTTGTATGTGGAACTCCTTATACAAAGCAATTGCTTGTAAAGGTGACTTGGTCATTACTCATTTTGTGTAAAAAAAATTCTGTTGTTTTTTTGTTACATCTTTACTGATTTTTTTTTTTTTGTAAAATGTTAACATTATCTCCTGAAGAACTAAAGTGTTTATAACAATTTGTTAAGTTTTTTTAACCATTCATTATTAAGCCAAAGATTTTGCCAATACTTGTCTACTTAAGATTTTAAGAGTCACTTTTGCTCCACTATTCAAAGAATATTGTTGCCGTCCCGCAAACAGCACTAGAGTTGTTTGTATAACACTTGTTTAAGGTCTTACAAGCATTTTGCAGCCATTCCACACATTCAGAGTGTTTGTTTGATACTTCAAACATGTATTTGGGGTTAGTATTGTATGTTACAGTCCAAGACCCATAACTTTTACATTTTTGTAAATTATTTCCCTTGTCAATATTGTATTTTACTGTCCAAGACCCATAACTTTTAGATTTTGTAAATTATTTCCCTTGTCAATATTGTATTTTACTGTCCAAGACCCATAACTTTTGCCTTTTGTGAATTATTTCCCTTTGTGACAATTTGTTTTGTTTTTTGCCTCTATAACGCTGAAGACATAGAGGTGAAATGCCACAAATCTTTTGAAGGTCATAATTGAAGGTCACTGACAAACACAAAAAAATGTTAACTTGATATATAACTTGATTTTGCTGAATTATTCCCCTTTATGAAATCCAATGTCTGTATATGTTTTGTGTATTTCTGTTTGGCATTGTGAATAGTCAAGCATGTATCTTAGTTTTGACAGCTCCTGTTAGTTATATTGTTTATTGTTATTATAATTATGTGACATAACAATTTTTGATGTTTGTTATAGGGTTAATGTTTATTTAGTTTGATGACAATCATATGTTTTAAGTTTGAGATTTTTATTATAATATTGTATATATTTCATACATTACTTTTCATTTCATGAAAGATAATTTGAGATTGTTAAGTTTTGTCATTGTGTACTGTGTACACATGTATATATATATACAAGACAGGGAAAATAGAATATAATTATAAACTCTGGTTCTGAACAAAATTTATAAATTTTCTTTATGTTAACCACACTTACTGAATGTGTAATGAAATATTTTATTATATAATCTATAAATAACTTTGAAATGCTTTTTACTGATTGGTTAATATGTAGCTTTATTTAAAAAATTAACAGGTCAGTTTCAAAGTACATGTATATTCACAAATTTTTTCCTAAAACTAGTTTATTATCATTTGAGTCTGTATTAATTTTGTATTTAGGAACATTACGATTTTGCATTCCTATGTGTTCATTTGAAATATGAGCCGCGTCACAACAAAACCAACACAGTGCGTTTGCGACCAGCATGGATCCAGACCAGCGGCAGATTTGATAAGCTTTACAAGAGTTGTTTATGAATTATATAATAAAACAGATATGGATTTTTTAGCAAATGTATATGATGTGATAGGTACTGAAATATTAATATTGACCCAGGCTATTGTCTTGGCAAATATTTTTTTCCAGTACATACCACTTCATCTGAATATAACATCTGTATATTTTTCTCTTAATTTTACAGTACATAAAAATATATTCATTAAAATGATTGAATTTGTTTTAAGTTGAAATTTAATAAAATGAGGATCTGTTTTCACAATGACACCTGTCATCGTAAGGTCGTACTTTCATCACAATTTTTTTTCAGATAATCATGACCACAGGTACTTAATACCGATAAAAATGCAGCCATACTTATTGGATTTTTAAATGATAATTTACTTTTTTGTTTATGCTTACTGAATATTTATCAAAGCAAGGTAAAATTTTTTTTATAGATTGGTGATGTTTAACTTATATAAAATAATTACCATATTTACAGTAATTGTTTAGAATATGCTAAGTACATTTTGTATGACCAAATTACAAATTTTTGTTAACTAAATTCAATCATTTTGAATTTCTATTGAGATATAATAAATTTTGTTACAAGTTTATTATTGAATTAAAATAATACCTTTTATGGTTATATAAAAAGATATAGATATAGAAAACCCTCTATAATCAAATGGGAAAATAGTCAAAATAGAGAATTTTTTAAATGTTAATAATTCTTCAAAACAGCTTGTAGTGTCAGTATTAGAATTTAATTGATAGGTAATCAAATAAAAGCTCACTCGGAGCTAGCTCAGGTGAGCTAAAAAGGGACTAAATTGTTACATATTTCTGTCTTCCAGGTTATTGTTTTCATTTTTGTCGAGTTTTAATCAACTTTACTGTTTGATCCACCAAATTTTTGACTGGATGTAACTCTTAAGTTTGAGTGATATAGGTTTATTTATTTTTATTACCATAAACCCATATGGGCAATTCACCAGATAATTTTAAGGCCTTGTGTCTGATTAATAAGTTGTATTAAACTGAAGTATTTTTTATAGTTACACATACCCTTTATCTGGAAATAATTTTTAAAAAGAATGAAATATAATTTTTGTATGTAATAATGATGTAGAAGAAATGTATTATTAATATGGTTGTGGCCTATTGGTGAAGGCGTCTGCTTTTGGATCATAAGAATTTTGGGTGGAGTCATACTTTCCTCACAGCAATTTGTTTAAGATTATCACAACAGCAGTACTGGCTATCTTATTACAATCAGATCATAGTTTTCACTCTGTTACTTTACGCTAGGAAGCATAAGACGGTGGAACGTCAATTAGGATATGATTTTAATGAGATTGCCTGTACTGTTTATTTAAGGGTAAGAGATTTAAATGAAAATGATCTAAAATGGAAAAATTTTGATTCATAATAAAGATGAAACAAATAGAATTCTGTTTAAATGAATTCATATCCCACAGAAAAATAATTCATACCCTACATTCAGCAAATTTGATTCATCTGGTCAGACTTCACAGATGTGCAAGCTAGCCTGGCTGTATCCAGCTGGCAAAAGCCAGTCAGTTTTAGTTAGCTGATTAAGGGTTTAAACAAATCAAAGCTTCGCAACTTACTGTTAAGAACAGAACTTGCATTTAATATCAAAACAGCTTATAGAAGAATTAATTTATCAAAAACAGTTACAATAATCAAAATATATGCTATCTATGCTATTCTTAAGAAGTGGTGAAACATTGCATTTTTTAAATAGAGGTTGCAGTATGATGACATTTTATTTTATTAGAAATAAAAATCAAACAATAGAAACAGTGAAACTGTTCAGGAAGTCTGTATACAGTAAAACCTGTGAATAAAGATCATCCTATGGAGAGACCAAACATGACCTTTATAGACAAGTGGGCTTTATTTGGAGGTTACTTTGTTTTTTTTAATCAGTGGAGTTTTGAAAAATGGTCTTTATTTTCAGGCTGATCTTTATTTGGAGGTGGTTTTTAACACAAGTTTTCCTGATATCGGTCATTCAAAACAGCATGCTATTTATCGACTAAAACATAATCTTGATGTCAAATATAAATGTACACATGCAAGTCATTGTTTATGCCATAATTGTGTGGATCAAACAGTAAAGTTTTTGTTATATGTTACATTGAAATTAACTGTATTGTCTAGTCATTTGTGTATAAACTGTTAACATAACTGCTGGTTTTAACCTTATATGTCTTGAAAAATAAAATGAGTATGTATGAATATGCTAAATGTTTTTAGTGTTATTACTATTATCTTTTCAATGAAGTTTTTACTGAAAAATATTAGACATCGACAAATCTAAACACAGTTACCTTTGGCCTCACATGACCTTGACCAAAGTATGTTCCTGTTGTAATTTCACACTGAAAAAAAGGTACAATGGTAAGACACTGAAGTGATGTCCGCAACAAAATTACTCATAATATCTAAACTTGTACAGATGCACCAAAACATTCCCACAAACTTTAGTATAATCAGAATTATAGAACATATTAAGTATTGAGTAATTAAGGGGAAAGGGAAGGCAGAGTGAATTCTTCCTTGATAATGAGTAACTTAAATCAGAGCATTACATACATTTTCAATGGTTATGTGTTACAATGTTTTACTATTGTCCTTTTATTTCATTTGCTGAAAATGTTGGTGATGTTCTAGGGATATAAAGTTGGGGTTTCCTGTTTAAATGGGTACAGGCGGTTTTCAGCTAAAAACTGGTTAGGAAACTCAAAAACCAGTAACCGAAATTAGCTTTAGTTAAAAAAAAATTCTAAACAAGATCTTAGTTTTTAGTAACAAGATATGACATTCTATTAGTATTTCAGTAGTTTTCTCCGATTGCAATATCTGATTGTGTACTGTACTATCCAAATGGAAAATAATTACTTAATTATCAATCTATTGTACTCGTTGTTTAGTACACAAAAATACGAACAAAATGTCATATCTTGTCATGAAGAAATAAAGTTAATGTTGAAAATTATAAGAATTTTAGTACTACGATCCATTAAATGTTTATCATTTATGCTAACCATACTATAATATAAAGCTATAATCACTTACCTGTCCACTTACCTTTTGATAAAAAATTTGTTTGTTTCGTTTTCCGTAAATGATTCATAGCAACTTCCAGCGTTCCTCTTACCATTGACAACTTCTACACATTGTAGTATACATTAGCACCACACCATGGATAACTGCTGCATTTGTTTGTGTGGAATAAATTCCACTGACAATAATTTGAAAGGTACTTCTTTCGGGATTTTTTTTTTTTTTTTTTTTCATTTTATTCTGTTTGGTGGTATTCAAACCACATCTTTTCATTCATTTTATATACACATTTTGTTAACAATATCTTTTCTACAGTCAATTTCTTTTTTTTCTTTTCAACATTTCCTTAGATATTTTTTTTTCTCCAAATATCTTTTCTTTTTCAATCTTTTCAACTTCTCTTTTTTTTTTCAAAATCAATAGCATATCATAAGATGTTCAATCGAGAAAAAAAAATTAAAATACATTCATACTCCATTATCTGTCACAAAAAGCAATACCAACATGTGAGCTATTTTAAACATTTTGTTTCTCTTTTTCTTTCAAAGCTTTGAACTTATTTTTATTTTAGAATACAGAAATCATAACTTGATATTGCAGGGGTTTCATTAGGACCTGACCAGTTGGTAAAGAATCGGACAATTTCCTTTACATCCCTTTCTGGCTGGTACTTATAAACCCTCCTTCTATAATAAATCACCCAGCTTCTTTTACCCTTAACACTCCAAACCATTATTATTATTATATTTTTTTTCAAATTTCAAAACATGCACTTGGTGATTAGCGAAACAGTGCAGCCGTGACCAAGATGGCATATATGATGTCAGATGGCACTAACATATATGCCGGCTAGTCCAGGTCTGCACTGGTGCAGGAGATAGATCTGTGGCCACCAGCCAGCTGAGGGTTCAAGAAATAATTAATCCCCCTTGTATTGTGACAGACAATGTTTACAAGCCAATACTACAAAATATAGTTAACAAATGTCTTTACAAAACAGCTTATCTCTGTCAGTGCTCAATGAAAAAAAATAATAAAACACAAAAAAATTCCAACAACAACAAGAAACATCCCATCATAGAAGAAAACATTTTCTTCAATTTATAAGCAAGCTTAAATTCAAATGCTACAATGTACATAAGAGTTTTTTAACATAACCATGCACATTAGAATGTTTAACAATGTCTTTGAACTATCACTTTTATGCTACAATAAACTTTGAAGTTGTACCATTCTGTAAATTGTTTAAATGCATCAAATTTGCATCATTTTCAACTAATACTCTTCACCTTAACTATTCACTATTTAACTTTACACATATTTGAAAAAAAAACACATATATTTTATAATTTCAATTAATAAGAAACATTAATATAATGATAAAGAACACACAGAAAAAAATGCATTTTATAAAATGCATTTTTATCAACACATTCTATTCCATCATTAATATTATGAAGATATAATATATAAAATTCACAAAAAAAACATGCATCAACTTAAATAAAGAGGTCATAAACCGTACTTCCTTCTTATGAAAGCATATAATTGCAGTTAAGTGTTGAGTAACAGAGATTTCTGATAGTTATAAGCAGGAAGTAATATTATTTTACATAAAAGTACATTCATTTATATACACCTATCATTTTTTGTAGATGGCACACAAAACTAGTGATTGGCATCAAAATAAATAGCACAATTGTTTTTTTAACAACCAAATGTCTTTAATAATTTTTAAAAAAAGGTCAAAAGTTGTCTATGTCATCACCCACAGGTCAAGGTCGCCATGATCTTTCCTCTTCATTTTCCTCCTCTTCGTCTTCCACCCCGGCTAACAGTGCTTCCTCGTCTATTTCCTGTTAACAATTATATAATTTTAAAGTGAATGAGCCTTAGAAATTACATTTTTATATGATTTTTTTTCCTTACCTGAATCATATTTAAATGACGACAACATTGTTTAGATCATATGGTGACAAACCTACCTTAGTGGCAGAGAAAGCCTCAGATACTTTTCCATGCACTATTTCAGGTTGGTTGGGTTTTATGTCGTACTAACACACAAGATGTCATATGGCGACATTCCAGCTTAACTGGTGGAGGAAGACCTCAGGTACTCCTCCGTGCATTATTTCAGACACGCACAGGCACCTAGTAGAACCATAGACATTCCATAAGCTAGCTTAATAGCTTTCTCACAAGAAATCCCTGGCAGAATTCGAACCTACAGTGGTAAGGGGCAAGTGGTCTGAAGTCTAGAACCTTACCACTCAGCCATGGATGCCCCATTATTACTATAATTTCACGTATAAGCAGACTGAATTGAACAAACAACCACAGACTCGGTACAAGTTTAAACCTTACTTTAAACATTCAGCACTTCACCAATTTGCTACAGAAAAGATGAATAACTTGGGGGGTTGCAAAATATTATTATATGATCCATTGACCAACCAAATGCTTTATATATAGGAAAACGTTTAAAATATATTTTTACATCAAACTGTCCCGGCAATATGATGATTATCCAGCTTTCCTGGTGAAGACAGACCTCAAATGCCCCTTCAAACAACATATTAATCAGAAGTTGGCACTGGAGTAGACACACTGACCTAATGTAGGCAGACCAGATAGCTTCCTCTTATTCAAAGTAAAGCCCCTAGCAGAATTTTATTCCAAAAACAGTGATGGTCAAACAAAGTCAGATATCTCAAAAACTGCACCATCTGTATAGATTGTCAATGTCATGTATGTAAAAATGTTCTTGTATGTGACGAATATCATGTATTTAAACCAACTGCACCACGGAGTCCACTTAAGCGAGATAAAACAAGCAACATTTCATAAACCAGTAAAAAAGAAAACTGAGCAAACCTCATGATCCTCTGAGTCTGCAGATAAAGAACTTATACTCCTTGAGAAGTCTGGCTTAGGTATATGCCAGTTCATCTTCAACATTTTCGTCTTAAACTTTCCACCGTGTAAAATACCCTGAAATAACACAGTATGTCAAGGAATTAACACTTAGATATGCCTTTTAAAAGATGAAAGGAGGAAAATTATTCTTATTTTGTTTGTTTACAAAATGGCTGGATCTCACACACGGAAGTTCTTATGGCAACATTCATGCTCTAATTTGCAATGAGCCTAAAGTAGCACTCCTTTCCCGTTCAATGTATCAGGCAAGCAACCTCCTCAACCCAGCCACTCTGTATAAAGCAATCTAGTGCATACTTGCTCCATACAAAAAAAATCTTTGTCTTAACAATGCTAATTAATTTGAATTAGCAATAAAAATATTCCTAAGGGTCAAAACTTAATGTTTCAATAATAAAAAACAAAACAAACACCAACAGGTGTTATAAAAAAAATCATACCATTTCTGCTGCCCTGCGTGTTTTAAATGTCACTATTGCACTGGGAATGTCCATATTGAGCTCCACTTTCTCCACTTCCTTCAATTCCTGTAATTGAACAAGTTACAGTTTTTATCTTAAGATTTCACTGGATTTCATTGTTATACAAATCAAATACCATAGAATTAAACCAAATATTGTAAATATTTCTAATTCACAACTAAAATTATAAAAAAAAATTCAATTTCACAGATATATTTTTGTAGCAAGAGCTGTCTGGAAGACAACATGCTCTACTATTCTCAGTGCAAGACACTAAGAAAAGGGGCATAACTCTGCACACTGATAACTCAAAGATTTAAGGGACCTGTGCCCATCATGTTAGATAATCATAGAAAGCAAGTGTGCATAGTTTTAACCCATTTATTTCTTCAGTAGTTTCGGGGATACCAGCTTGCAGTCTTGCATATAACTTACAAAAGTGTGTTGCTGACGCTGGTGTGAGTACAAGAGCTCTCCCTATTCTTCAATTGTCACACTTTAAGTGGAAATCTTATTCATTTATAGCTGTAATCTTCTATAAATCTTACATTTAAATGACTAGTGATTTCTTCTTGCTCTTCCGCATCAAATCCCATCACCTCCACAACTTTTGGTCTTCTATCCAGGGTCCTTATAGCTGCTCCAGCCTTTCCAAACAAAGCACCACGGCCCCTTCCTCTTCCAAAGGCAGGAGGACCAGCTGGTGGGGTAATACCACTGGCCACCCAGGTAGTGGCTGCGCGACCTCGAGCTACAGCTCCTCTCCCTCTGCCACGCCCAAGTATACCCATAGAATTTGCCTATAGAAACATGGTTAATAAAGTACATGACAAAAATTTGAAAATAGCCACAACTTTTTTCTTCCGTTTAAATCTCGTTTACTGGCCCTGTAAAATTTCATGTGCATGTTATCTAGCTTTAAAATAAATGCCTATTGTTTAATATGAACCCAATATAGGTACTTACATTATCTTAATAAAACCTCTATCTATTTTTATTACAAGCTATCTGGCAGCTCACTGAAATTCTTGACAAATAAGGCACCAACTTTAAATATGCTTTGTATGTTTGATAACAAGATCTTAAAATGTTTACAATTTGAAATCTGATATTAAAGTAAATTGAAACTATTCTTAAGATACTCCCATATATTCAAACTATAAAGGAACTCCACTGACATCCAAAAGCCTAAAAATATGAAATTTGATATTCTTACAAAGAACAGCTGGGGCACATAAAACGAAAGAAATGCAAAAGGTAATAAATTAAGCAATATACTCTGAAATAAATTGAAAATCACATTTTCATGTTAAATTTAGTCTGATTTGAGTGAAAAACGGTGCAACGCTTTCTAATTTTAGGTCATTTTTCAAAATAAGAATAAATATCCTGGAAAAACAGAGTGAGCAAATGATCTGAAATTTTGAACACAAGTTATTGGTCTACGTCTTCATCTAATGAAGCATTAGACTAATCTAAATTATTTCCAGTCCTGTCTCTCTCAGTGGAGTCCCTTTACCACACAAATGTATTGAATCTACGTACCACTTTAGTAAGCTCGTTCAATTTTTTCTTCAGTTCTAACGTCTCCTCGCCTGTCGAAGGTTTCGTCATCAGCTCCAGCTCCATGTCTAAGATCTCTTTCTTAGCTTGCTCCGGGGATTTCACAGTAATGCCAGTCACCGGCAGCCCTCCTATCTCCAGCTTTAATCCTATACCACCGGTACTTAACTCTGTCTTTAACTTATCTATACTGTTACTTAATGTCTTTAAGGTCTGGAAAAAAGGTGTATAAGAATATTTTTAACAATGATGGATGCTCATTGATGACAATTTGGAAAATGAAAAACATGGCGTTACGGTAAGGAAAATGTGAACAACAGCTGTCAGTAGAACAGCATGTTCAACTGTTCTCTGCTTGGAGCCTGGATAATGTAGAATTTTCTAAATTCAAAAAGGCCATAGTTCTGTTAAATATCAAGAATGACAAGTATAACAATAATCAGAAATTCTTAACTCTTATCATGATTTTCAAGGTTATAAGGAGGTAGCTGAAGGCTAAAATGATTGTCTCAAATGCATTTGTGGCCCCCTCAAAACACTCTTTGTTGTATGTGAATGCTCACCAAATTTAAAATGGACAAATTAAAATTTGACAATGCTGGATCATGGTATGTCAGTATGTAGATACATGTATATCAGTTTGTATCAGTATATCACCATGGTGATAAAAATAGAAAATAGATGCATGGTTACCTCCATAATAGCTTTCTTGTTTGGTTCTTTCATGTCTTTATTTTTCTCTAATGTTGCTATCAGTTTCTGAAAATAAAATGCAGTTCAAGTCAGAAAGATATGCAGACAAATTCAGATTTAAAAAGTGGGGTAAAAGAGTGAACTCATAATCAAGTTTGTAAACAGAGGTTTTCATCTTTTCCTTCTTTTTTGTTAACCTGCACCATTACTATCATACAGCAACTTTCAAACTTTACAGGGGAAGGAAGATCTCAGGTGCCCCTCTATGCATTTTTAATATTTCAGGCACAAGCTTGAGGTCAATCAAAAAATAAACCTTTACTTTACTAATATTAGGCAATTCAGGATGCACTTGGTATGTCAATTCAGGCATTGGTAACATGTGTAAAATATAAACTACTAATAAATAACAATCACACCTTTTGTTGTTCAATCTGCCTCTTCAATAGATCCTGCTTATTTTTCTGTATCTCTAACTTCTTAGCTGCAGCCTCCTGAAAGTAAAATGACCAAAATAATTAATATATACACCCTAGATTTCCAGAAATTAACTTGCCTTTCTTTAGATCTAGAAATATCCATTTCTAATTAAAGGGATTTACGAAGTATGTTTATCAAACAGTCTTTACACACATATTATTTCAGGCATGAGTGGGCATTCATGTAGAACAACAATCTTTCCTAGGCTGTCTAGCTAGCTATACAAATGTATATATTTCTCATCCTTAAGGGATTTGAACCAACGGCATCCAGGGTCAAATGCTTTGAAGTCAGTGATATTAACAACTTGGAATGGAAGCGACTTGCACTTTTTATCAAGTAAATATACCATGAAGATAGTCCTATAAAACCATCTTACAGTGAAAGTAAAGTTACTAGATATAAAGAAACAGCTAAAATCAACAATAAAAGATGCAGATAATAACAAGAAAAGGTTTAAAGTGGCGTAATGGCCCAGTGGTTAAGCTGTCAAAGGTTCATAGGGTCATGTTCTACACAGTTCTCTTTCTCCTATCAGAATACTAATTGAGCAGACCTGTACCTCATGTGAGAAACATATGCTAAAAGTCTTTACAAACCTTCTTCATAGCATCCATCTGTTTAACTTTTTCCATTTTAGATACAAAGTCTGCCGCTTTCACAGCTGTAGGACTGGACAATGAAGCCTGAGCCTTGGCCCGTGCAGCCATTGCTGCTGCAGCTGGGTTGAAAACAGTCTTACTAATTCCAGTTGTAATATATGATATACTCTGAAACAATGGAAAAATAGTCAAGCCAATTTTTCTCCTATAAACTAAACACAAAAACACTAAAAACTTATAATTGGTTTCAATTTTTTCCCTTTGCATTATCATTCTTTAACAAACATTTGGATTCGGTAGTTTTTTTGTGTGTGTTTTCTTTTTGATATTTTGGAAAGTGGGTTTCAATTCATGATTTTCCTGAGACCGGGTTTTATGTCACATAAGGAACCTCTAGATCTCAGGGCCCCTCCATGCAGTCCTGTATAAGCCAGCTAGAGAGGTCCCTCATGTACACGAACCCCTAGTCCCCAACAGGTATCAAACCCTTAGCAAGCACAGAAATGCAGGTGTTTTGAAGTCAGATCCATGATAAAAAAGGTTAATACAATTCAATTATATGTACGTACATGTACCTATTACAGGGACTTTCTAGCTATTATGTTGGAGGCATCAAGGGGGTGGGGGTGGAGGGAACTAGGAAATCGACTGAATGACTGACTGACTTATGAAACAAAAGTGACCAGTTATTTTCTCACAAATTCTCACTATTATTACCATATTTTGTGCTGAGAGGTAATTAATAAAACTTTTCAATTAACTTACAAATTTTTCAAACTTATTCATAATGCTCAGAACTTATGTCAATATTAATCAATTGAATCAGTGATATAAGGGAGAAAAAAAAAATCTTTTTAAAGAGGGGAAGAGGCTTTTATTCGCTTCAGCAAAATTGTAAAATAACTGCCCTGAAATACTAGACATAACCATTTATACCTGTTCTGCGTGTGTCACAGTGGGGGAAGTATCTGATGTCACCGCATTTTCTGTGGATTTTTTAATGAGATTATTCAATTGCATTTTGCTTGCTGGTGGTATGGGTCCGAGCCTTGACTTCAGTGAAACATTAGAGTCTTCTTGCGCTACACCCTGTGTGGTAGTAGATACTGGAGAAGCATCCTGCAAAAAATAAACAGAAATATATTATTGGCATATAGTGACTTCTAAGAAAAACTAGAACTATAACCGAAAGTGATAAATACCCCAGCAAATAGGTTTTATCCCTAAAACAGAAGCCACCACAAAAAGGGGTCAAACCTGACATTGTCTTATATATAATATCAAATGCAACAAGAGCTGTCGGTAGGACAGCATGCTCGACTATTCTTAGTGCTTGATAGTAAAAAAAATGCCTGATACAGTTACCTCCTCCTGTTTACAGGTTGGGGTCATGATGGTGAACAAGTGTGCAAAGTTTCAAAGCCATATGTCAATGGACTTTGAAAATATTTGAACTATTACAAAAACTTTAACGTAAATTCTAAGTCGAAAAAGTGGCATAATTCTGTCAAAATGCTTAATAGAGTTACCTCCTGCTGTCTACAGGTTGGGGTCATGATGTTGAACAAGTGTGCAAAGTTTCAAAGCCATATGTCTATGGACTTTGAAAATATTTGAACTATTACAAAAACTTAAACGGAAATTCTAAGTCGAAAAAGGGGCATAATTCTGTCAAAATGCTTGATAGAGTTACCTCCTCCTGTCTACAGGTTGGGGTCATGATGGTGAACAAGAGTGCAAAGTTTCAAAGCCATATGTCAATGGACTTTGAAAATATTTGAACTATTACAAAAACTTTAACGTAAATTCTAAGTCGAAAAAGGGGCATAATTCTGTCAAAATGCTTGATAGAGTTACCTCCTCCTGTCTACAGGTTGGGGTCATGATGGTGAACAAGTGTGCAAAGTTTCAAAGCCATATGTCAATGGACTTTGAAAATATTTGAACTATTACAAAAACTTTAACATAAGTGGTTACGCCGACGCCGACGCTCGGGTGACTGCAATAGCTCTACTTATTCTTATCGAATAGTCGAGCTAAAAACAATGATAGAGGCCTTTATTAGTGAAACTCAGTTAAAGGTCATTGTCTCATTATGAATAACTCAATTTAAAAGTTTGATCCTTTATAGCAAATTTTAAAAGTAAAAAGAGACCCTAAAAGATCATTTAAAGTTTTAAATTAGATTCACATAAGACAGTATGATGATGTTGTCCAGCATTTAATTGGGTTCAAATATTAATCATATCTGTGCATAAATCACTGTTATACACGATTCAAATCAATTTTTTAATGTGTCCTTCAGTGTCAAAGACAATTAAATGTGAAGGTCAAACCAACATCCATGTAGTCTGACCAGGCTCTATATATTAACTGTTCAATTTTTGTATTTTGATATTGAAATCCCTTGAACTTTGAATGGACTGTTTCAAATTCAAAGCAAAGCTGGACAGATCCAATATAGAAATATAGTAGGTTATGGGTTAACCTATTCTCAGGCACTTTGATTTCTGCAGAAATTTCCTACACCTTGTCTTAAACAAGCAGATATTTTTTCTCAATCCATTATTAACAAGGAAGAAGTTTAGGTGATAAACAGACCTGGGGATAATTACAGTAATTGATATAATTATTTTGCATTTTATTTTAAATTTTATAAAGATTTTATTTCAATCATCTGGACAGAGTCCAAGATTTACATTGTCATACATGATATTCAATAGCCAAGTGAAGGAACATAAATTATGTAATTATGTAATAGCAATTAAGTGGCAGTTTACCAACTTTGTTGGTTTTTATACAAATTACAATGCATTTCTTAACTGTTTTACATTGATCATTTAATCAAAACTTCCTGTTAATTTCAATCCAGCCTGAACACTTTGTGATCAAAACTATATTAAAATGACGGTTTAAAAAAAATTTTTGCTGCATTTTAATTGATTTGAATGCCAGACACTTTTTGAAAATCAAGTAATGAGAAAATTTTTTTTTTTCTTTTTGTCAGAAAAAAAATGGATATGTTAATTTTTCTTCTCATATTTCATATGCTTGGAAATATCAATGGGAAAGATTCGACTGATTTAAGTGAAAATGTCATCAATCTTCAACAAAGATGCCAACAATCAGGTTTCATGCTGAGGTGTAATTATTTACCGAAAGAAATACCAGAGAACGTCACAGGTGTATATATTGAAGATAACTATAATGACATTGAATGTGATCGTGAAACCTTTCACTCTAATACATGGACTCTCGTGAAGAATTTAGAAATTAAAACTACAAGCCTTTCTTTAAAAATTATTCCATATCTTGCTCTACATTCAAAATGTTTCTACTCATTAGTACAGTTACAGGAGCTTCATCTACAATCGGACAATATTTATATCTCAGAAACGGCATTTGAGGGTTTGGATAAACTGCGGCTTCTAGATTTTACTGGATGCTCAAGGCTTAGTATAGTGTCATTAAAAACAGCTCTGTGGGGAAGGAACAAAGTACCAAACTTAACAACAATAAATTTGTCTCAAGCCAGTACTTCCATGGACCCAGAGTATCTTCAATTCGATTCTGAATTATTTCATGTTTTATTTCAAAAGCCTATTACGAAGATTGATGCCAACACAGCTCAAGTAAGCGTATTTAACTTTACTGAAATGTTCACAGTATCAACAGGTTTAAAATATCTGAACATTTCCGATACTATAATCAGTAATGCCAATATAAATGGATTGACAAGTCAAAACTGTAAAACCAAGTTAACATCAGTGGACTTAAGTTACGCTAAACTACCAGCTGATTTTGTCTATCCAGGAAAAATACATTTGTCATATATATCAATTTCATCAGATATTCTAGGTAATGGTATTTTAACAGCATTGCTGTCCACAAAGATATTAAACATTAGTGGAATTTACACAGAAAGAAATTTGCTTTGGATAGAAAATGTCACTTTCATTATTCTGAAGCCTCTCATATGGACAACTGAAGAGTTAATTGCGAATGAAATGAACTTAGGAAGACTTGACTTCCGAGTGGTATCTGGCAACTTTTCAGTTCAAACTCTTAAGAAGCTAGCCCTGAATAATAACCTGATAGACTTTGTGCATCCAAGTTTTCTAGCAATATTTCCAAATTTGAAAACTGTTGAAGTTTCAGGAAATAAACTACATCAAATGGCAAAAGAGAACCGTTCAGATTTCGAAACACTTTTAAGTCCTCTCCATCTTTTAAAAGAAGTCCATTTGTCGAACAATGGGCTTAAAGAAATACCAGTAACATTTTTTCAAAACAACATCAATGTTGAAACAATTGACCTATCTAAGAATAACTTGGAACAGGTGAACTTCGACCTGAAAAACTTAGTTCATTTAAGAGTGTTGAATCTTGAAGGAAACAACATTGTGCGACTAAATGAAAACTCACTGAACAACCTAAATATACTCATTCATCAAAGTGACCCAAAATTACATATCAATCTAAGATCCAATCCTTTATCCTGCAGTACTTGCCAAGACAAAGCTTCTATCAAATGGTTTTGGAGAGCCATTAAAACAAAAATAACCAATCAAAAACTTCAATGTCGCAACAAAGATGGACAACAAGAATTTATCGATGTTCAAATCTTACAAAACATACAAAGAATATGTCAAAGAAAAGTGATCATCTTAGCATCCTCACTGACAACTGGCTTTTTCTTACTGGTTATACTAATTATTTCAATTATAGTATACAAGAAAAGAAAAACAATGAAAAAACTCAAACACAGGAACACAGTTCTCAAAAACCTGCGAGTCGGAGAAAACATGTACGAATATGTGGCATTTCTTGGATACAGTAGTGATGATGAAAGATTTGTAAATGCGAATGTATTGAAACAAATGAACCAAACACTTCAACAAATCACCGGAATTAATCGTGACCTTGTGTGTACAGGTGATCGGTGCTTTCATCCCGGGCAAATGATTCACAATGAAATCGCCTCAAGCTTAGACAGGATTTGTACAATGGTTATCATGGTAACAGATTCCTACTGTACAAGTATGTATTGTCGAAGTGAATTTGATCAAGCCCTCCTTCATGGAAAACCAATCATTCTAATGCTGTGTGGTAAAGTCAACTTGGATTTGATGCCCCTAGCTATGAAGCAACTTTACCGCAGGAATGCCCGAATATTATGGACGGAGGAGAACGGGGAATATGTTTTGAAAACAACATGGGAAAATGTCTGTTTGTCAATTCTTGATCTCGTTAAATAAAAGAGGAAAAAAACTAATTGCCACGATGGCAAACATAGAGATATAAAAAAAAAACACTTTTTATTTGAAAGATGAAACAAAATGCCAAAGCTGGCCAATAAATAATGGTTTCAGACCACCAAAGAGATCAAATTAAAAAAAAAAAAAAAGAATTATCAAAGAATGAATGAAATTAAAAAATTTGCATTAGAGTCAGCTATCGATGACATTTTGCGTGACAGATTTATTCAGGCTTCTGATTTCCTATTATTGTTATGATCAATTTGTTACAAACATATAAAGCTGTCTATAGTTGTGACACATATAACGCATGTCAGTAGAGCTTTAAGTTAGAAAATATTGACATGCTAAAGTCTAAATTCTGAAAACTTGTATAACTTAGTAGTTTGCAACCCACGCTTTTTAATGGAATACACATTATTATTCACTGGGCACTAATTGTCCTGTTTGGTTCAATCCACAAATTTAAGATCCAATGAAATCTTATTTCGTCTGCTGTACAATTTAATCATGTTATTTGCATTTTACTTGAATTATGTGTGCACAAACAGACACTCCATAATTTAAGATCTTTTTTTGACAAAACCATGAAAATTCATGCCCTGCAATTTAAATGAATTTTCAAGTAGATTTAGTTTGACAATATTGTTATATTATGGCAGATTGAGTTTATTGGTTGATTTGAGCCGTGTCACGACAAAACTAACATAATGGGTTTGCGACCAGCATGGATCCAGACCAGCCTGCGCATCCACGCAGTCTGATCAGGATCCATGCTGTTCGCTTACAAACCCTATAGCAAGTAGATAAACTGATAGCGAACAGCATGGATCCTGGTCAGACTGTGCGGATGTGCAGGTTGGTCTGGATCCATGCTGGTAGCAATCGCACTATGTTGGTTTTGTCGTGATGCGGCTCATTTATGTTTTGTACAAAAATTATGTTTATCAGGAGATGCTTTGCTGTAAGCATTGAATTGGTGGTTTTAATTTATGAGTTTCTTTTGAAATAAAATATGAAGATGCAGGAGACAATTTCTTCATGAATGAATTTAGTATGCAAGTTGTACAATTATTTAGTTTGCATGTTTAGGCATTTTATCACTGATACTTAAAAGTTTTTATAGATTTGCAGATTTGATTTCGTTAAAACTGTTTTGTTTGAACTATCTTTAAGAGCAGGCCAACTGTCAATAACTATTGTGGAACGATAGTTGTAAAAAAAAAAAGATGACTGTATAATAATTGCGTGGATGTAAGTTTGTTTTGGGTGTAAATAATGATCAAACAAGTTTGATATCATGTGACGTTTGTCATACATGTATATACCAAGGTTACATGAATATTAAATGATAAGATTATTTTCCTCCACGCTTACACTTACAAATAACAATTCAATATGATTGCACATTAGTTGTTATTTTCTTCTTTTTGTTTGTTGTGCTATTATTACTCATTTGTAATTATGCATTGAAAGTAACTAGTGTACTGATATGTGTTGTTACTGAGCATATGCTGGAAATAAATTCACATCAGTCTTTGACTTTCTTTTCAATCCTGTATTATATCATGCTTTTGTATCATAATTGTATATGATTGAACTTTATAAAATAAATACTGTTTAAACCAAATGATAAGAAAAACAAGCAATTATCATAGTATTGCAAGCAATCCATAAGTCCCCTACGGGTAAGAGCCCAAGCAACATTCTGAAGGGCCATTGGCCATTCACTTATGTTCCTATTTTAAGTAAATTTGTTGAAAAAGTTCTTTAAAAGTGATCACAGGAAACAGTTTTTATGTACAGACAGACGGACTGAAGGACACTCTAAAGTTATTTTTTAAACATCCCTGTTATCAAAATATAACATTTTTAAAATCCTATCATGATTAATGAAGTTGGAGTAAAAATTACCAATTTCTCAAAAAAAAAATCTAAGTTCAAAAGGGGCATAATTCTGGAAAAAGTCTTGCTAGAGTATTGAACACTCACAAATGTTGAGTGATAATAAGAAACATTAATATGAAGTTTGAAGTAGATACATTCAGAAAAAGAAGTTATCAAAAAAAAAAAAAAACAATGTTTTTCATGAAAATTTTAAGTTCAAGGGAGGTAATTCTGATAAATTTTGTGCTAGAGTTGTAAATCTTGTCACATATGATGTGGTTGATTACAAGCAACTTATATTTAAAGTTTGAAGAAAATACCTTATGAAATAAAGAACTTATAGTGAAAAAACTTAAAAACTAGAATCAGAAATCTTGAAATTCAGTCTATTTGTTGCCATAGCAACCATAATTTTCAACATAGGAAGATAAGAAAAGGATGTGCATAATTTCCATACTGCCATATACCCATATGTCAAGTTTCATAAACATATTTTCAGTACTTTTTGTGTTATCACTGGATCCAGGTTATGTGTAAAATTTGCCATATTTTCAGTCTATTTGTTGCCATAGCAACCAGAATTTTCAACAAAGGAAGAAAAGAAAAAGATGTGCATAATCTCCATACTGCCATCTATCCATATATCAAGTTTCATAAAAATATTTTCAGTACTTTTTGCGTTATTGCGGGATCCAGGTTATGTGTAAAATTTGCCATATTTTCAGTCTATTTGTTGCCATAGCAAAACCAGAATTTTCAACATAGGAAGAAAAGAAAAAGACGTGCATAATCTCCATACTGCCATCTATCCATATATCAAGTTTCATTAAAATATTTTCAGTACTTTTTGTGTTATTGCGGGATCCAGTTTTGTGGACGGACGGACGGACAGACAGACGGACGGAGGGTTAACCTAAAGTCCCCTCCGGTAAACTGGTAGGGGACTAATGACGTAACACCATTTGCGTGGTTAAAATAAAATATCCAAATATTAAAGTACTTTAGTTCCGGTCTGCTACAAACATACACTTCTGCATGTTATTCCAGCACTATTGTCAAAGCTTGAAATAGCCTGTGGATTTTAATTCTACATTTAAAACGCTGCCACATGTTTAAACAAGTTATGAAATGCTGCTGTTAAAAATTTGCAATTTAATTTATTTGATGATCTATAATTATGTACTTAAGTAAAAAACATATTTAAACTTTATCATTTTTGATTTATTTTACCTTAAATCTTTTTTCATATCACAAGTCTTGGATTGCGTTTAAATGTTTTAATTTAATATGAAATATCAACATAGCACCCTTCAAGGTGTGTGCCTATTGTTGTAAAATGTAAAAAGAAACTGTTCTGCCTTGAAAAATGTAAATCTATATGTAAGATGTAATTTTACCCAGCCCAAAGCACTTAAATTCTATCCACTTTAACTACATGTAACATTTCATAATAAGCAGAAGAAATAACCATACACTGTAATGTAGTAGGAACTAGAAATGTGTCATCATGCCACGGATGCCCCCGCATGCAGCCAAAATTTCAGATGTTATAATATTTAGTTCCAAATTTGTTTGCACAAATTATTGTTTTCATTTTAAGTTCAAAGCCCTTAAAACTTTTCAACGTTTACACAAACCATTTTCATACAATGTTCAAGGCACTGAAATTATTCAGTCTTAACCTTTTGAAAATAGCATATTTCATATTTGTAGCCAAAATAATGGCTACATACATTTCCACAAAAGTATGAGTGCTGAAACTGAAAATTCAAAATTTTTCCAACATTCAAGAAGGATAAGTTTGTCCAAAATCATTGAACCATGACCAAATTCAAACTTAAACTGCTTATTCCTAAGATGTATCTATATTATTTTCAAAGTGAAAGGGACATAACTCTGCCAAAAAATCATCGAACCATGACCAAATTCCAACTTGACCTGCCCATTCCTTTGACATATCCATATGTCAAATTTGAGTTGAATATGTAACACTGTTGGGTAGATAATGAACAGAAACTGTAAATTTCATATTATTTTCAAAGTGAAAGGGACATTACTCTGCCAAAAATCATTGAACCATGACCAAATTCGAACTTGGCCTGGGCATTCCAAAAACATATCCATATGTGAAATTTGAGTTGAATGTGTTGTACTGTTGGGGAGATAATAAACAGAAACTGAAAATTTCATATTATTTTCAAAGTAAAAGGAGCATAACTCTGCAAAAAACATTGAACCATGACCAAATTCAAACTTGACCTGTATTTTTCTCATGACATATCCATATGTCAAATTTGAGTTGAATGTGTTGTACCGTTGGGAGATAATGAACGGAAACTGAAAATTTCATATTATTTTCAAAGTAAAAGGAGCATAACTCTGCAAAAATCATCAAACCATGACCAAATTCGAACTTGACCTGTATTTTCTCATGACATATCCATATGTCAAATTTGATTTGAATGTGTTGTACCGTTGGGGAGACAATGAACGGAAACTGAAAATTTCATATTATTTTCAAAGTAAAAGGGGCATAACTCTGCCAAAAATCATCGAACCATGACCAAATTCGAACTTGACCTGTATTTTCTCATGACATATCCATATGTCAAATTTGATTTGAATGTGTTGTACCGTTGGGGAGATAATGAACGGAAACTGAAAATTTCATATTATTTTCAAAGTAAAAGGGGCATAACTCTGCCAAAAATCATCGAACCATGACCAAATTCGAACTTGACCTGTATTTTCTCATGACATATCCATATGTCAAATTTGATTTGAATGTGTTGTACCGTTGGGGAGATAATGAACGGAAACTGAAAATTTCATATTATTTTCAAAGTAAAAGGGGCATAACTCTGCCAAAATCATCGAACCATGACCAAATTCGAACTTGACCTGTATTTTCTCATGACATATCCATATGTCAAATTTGATTTGAATGTGTTGTACTGTTGGGGAGATAATGAACGGAAACTGAAAATTTCATATTATTTTCAAAGTAAAAGGGGCATAACTCTGCCAAAAATCATCGAACCATGACCAAATTCGAACTTGACCTGTATTTTCTCATGACATATCCATATGTCAAATTTGATTTGAATGTGTTGTACCGTTGGGAGATAATGAACGGAAACTGAAAATTTCATATTATTTTCAAAGTAAAAGGGCATAACTCTGCCAAAAATCATCGAACCATGACCAAATTCGAACTTGACCTGTATTTTCTCATGACATATCCATATGTCAAATTTGATTTGAATGTGTTTGTACCGTTGGGGAGACAATGAACGGAAACTGAAAATTTCATATTATTTTCAAAGTAAAAGGGGCATAACTCTGGCCAAAAATCATCGAACCATGACCAAATTCGAACTTGACCTGTATTTTCTCATGACATATCCATATGTCAAATTTGATTTGAATGTGTTGTACCGTTGGGGAGATAATGAACGGAAACTGAAAATTTCATATTATTTTCAAAGTAAAAGGGGCATAACTCTGCAAAAATCATCGAACCATGACCAAATTCGAACTTGACCTGTATTTTCTCATGACATATCCATATGTCAAATTTGATTTGAATGTGTTGTACCGTTGGGGAGATAATGAACGGAAACTGAAAATTTCATATTATTTTCAAAGTAAAAGGGGCATAACTCTGCCAAAAATCATCGAACCATGACCAAATTCGAACTTGACCTGTATTTTCTCATGACATATCCATATGTCAAATTTGAGTTGAATGTGTTGTACTGTTGGGGAGATAATGAACGGAAACTGAAAATTTCATATTATTTTCAAAGTAAAAGGGGCATAACTCTGCCAAAAATCATCGAACCATGACCAAATTCGAACTTGACCTGTATTTTCTCATGACATATCCATATGTCAAATTTGATTTGAATGTGTTGTACTGTTGGGGAGATAATGAACGGAAACTGAAAATTTCATATTATTTTCAAAGTAAAAGGGGCATAACTCTGCCAAAAATCATCGAACCATGACCAAATTCGAACTTGACCTGTATTTTCTCATGACATATCCATATGCCAAATTTGAGTTGAATATGTGCAACCGTTACTAAGAAAATGAACAGAAACTGATGATGACGGAATGACAGAATGACGGAATGACGGAATATCGGAAGGACGGAATGACGGAAGGACGGAACAGGGTAACACTATATGCCCCGGCCATTACATGGCGGGGGCATAAAAATTGCAAATCTGACAAAATTTGTAAGAAACATGCAAAGTGTCAACTGGATAGAGTGGCTATATTTTTACATTTATTTCAAGTATCACTATCCTTATGCATTACTTCCACTTTGATGAGTACTTAAATAGGATATAAGTACTATCAACTGCATTGAAACTGAAGGTCATGGGTTCAACCTTTTTTTCTCTCTTTTTTCCCCCCCTCTTTTTCTCTAAACATTACATACAAGGTATGATTAAAAAGTTCATGGACTGTAGCTCAACTGTTCACATCTTTTAATTTAAGTACTTTATTTTACAAGAGACAAATATCCAAATATGACCTTTATATACTGTGAAAAAAATCAATATAATATGTTCACAAATGATAATTCTATGAAAACTACCAATAACAAGGGGTACGCTAACTTGTGTGTACTCACAATACAACAAATAATGTAAATGATGTCCCAAAATAAATAAAACAAATAAACCATCGTCATTAACTTTGAAAGTACTCTCACGAGTATTCAATGTCTCTGGATAATGTATTAGTATTACGAAATTACCAAGCCTTAGCCACAAGTATAGAGCCAGTTGCGGACGGACCAGGCTCTATATTGTACGTAGCCCTTTTTTGCCTTTTGATATTGAAATCCCTCAACTTTAATATAGACTATTCCAATATAATAGATGGGCACATCCATTTCATAAATGCAGTTGGTTAAGGACATTCATTTTTTTTAATAAATATTTTTTTGTAAGAGACTTACCTGGTTGGTAGTATCTTTGTTTTTCTGATGCCAGAATAGTTTGATAAATCGGTTGTTAAATACCGGCTCAGGACATTTATAACAGCTGAGAGCCTCCTGGTTACTGGAGAATGACACCAGGGCAGCCTCTGGGTCTCCTTCAAACTTCACCTATAATTCAAAGTAAATCTAATGAACCTATTAAATTATTTCTTTAAATAGCAAAGCTTCATATTTTTTTCAAGATTTTCTCCTATTTCTACCAGTACAGTTTACAAGCACTTAATATTGTTACTTTTTCCCCAAAATATTGCTAACTTTCATTTATTTGTTGTCATTGTCATTACTTATATTTTTCCTCAAAGAATATGTAACTTCACGATCAAATTGACCAACAAGGGTGAGAAAAACAACAAACATCTCCACTGCTATCGCAAAAATATTAAACATAAACAGGCTTAAGTTTTTAAGGTTAAAGTTCATCAAGTTAAAGTCATAAAGAAGCTATTCTTTAAAAAAAAGTATAATCATTAAAAGATAATAAAAGGGAAATAACTCTGAATATCACTAAGTCATCTTTATGAAACATAACTGAGTAATTAAATCATAAATAAACTAATACTAACATGCACCTTCATTAAATCATCAAGTTAATGCAGTAATGGGTTAAATCTAATCAAATTTAATAGGAGTTAACGCCTAACTGCACTAAGATGATGAAATATGCTTATGAAAATACTTCCATACATGTTTTTCCCCCTATTTCCTTTAAGATTGATAGAACATGTACAATAATATGTTCAATAATCTTCTAGATAAAAAGTATAAAAGCTGTGAATAAGAACAGAAACTTTAGTCTATAAAAATGACTTTACCTGTATATTTGTGAGTGAACCAAACTTTCCAAAATGTTCATTTATTTTGGCTATGTTGTTGAACTCTTGTGGTATCTTTCTAACTTCTAATGTACAATTTGTCTGATCAGGACGTCTGTAACCTGTATGTACAGAAATACTCGTCATCATAGTAAACTAACTGACATTTTGTCAGGAATCTATGTTGAAAGTTGAGTTTCAATTCATACCAACACTACTTATTTTTTGTTTGGTTTTACATCGCACAAACACAGTATTAGTCATATGGGGACATTCCAGTTTTTCTGGTGGAAAAAGACCTCAGGTGCCCTTTTGTGCGTTATTTCAGGCTCAACAGCCACCTGAGTGGAGCCATGGACATTCCATACTTCAGCTGGATTGCTTCCTCAAATGAAAAAATCAAAAGTCCCTGTAGGGATTCGAACCCAGTGCAGTGACAGACAAGTGAATTCAACGACCTGAACCATTTGGCCATGGACTATTCATGAACTATACTATTAAGGTCATATGGCAACTTTCCAGCTTTACTAGTTGAAGAAATCCTTGAATTCTCCTCTGTGAATTATTTCAGGCACAAGTGGTCATCCGAGTAGAAACACTGACCTTATGTTAGGTAGCTGGATAGCTTCTTAACATGAAAGAATACAAAGTCCTTGGCAAGACTTTAACAAACAGCAATGAGAGGCAAATGGTTTAAAGTTAGAGACCTTAACAAGTCTGTCACTAATACTTTATATTGAATACCAAGGTCATTTTGTTCATTCAAAGAATCGAGTGAACACAGTGTTACAATGCGACGATATCTTTAAATAAAGCCCACAGGCCGGAGTATCACATAACAAGCAAAATCTTTGAATTGATATCCTTAGTCTATGATATAAAATACTTGATTGAAGATAATGATTATGTACCTTGGAATATGACTGAAAATTATTTCTTGGTATCTTTACTTATAATGTTAACACTGTGTCTAGATTCAATTTTTATGCATTAAAAAACTTCGTCTTTGTACAATAAGGAATTGATGGGAATGGTGTCATAATATAAATACATATACAAATCCCTACCTCCAATACGGTTATAATCAAATGGTTTCCTTGGCCCTGAGAATCTCTGATATGGATGGAACCTCTGTTGATGATGTTGGAAATGACCTTGAGGTCCTGGTGGGGGACCAGTTGATGTTGTTTCTGCAACTGGTACCCCTGGGGGTGGGGGTTGAGACAATGACAAAGGGGGCTCATCTTTAGGGGCTATCACAGTTCTAGTTGATGATGATGGAGTATCCTCATCGTCTTGGTCATCTATAGAGTAATGTATAGGTGTACAGTGATAATTATAATAAACATAAAATATCAACTACTTGTATAGATACAATGTGATGAAAGGGACATAAACATAATATTATATTATCACTACTGCATGTTTGTAAACCATGTCAGGGACAAGCTGTTGTTTCCTTAAGCAACTTAGGTCTAGTTAGTTGATTTCAGTCTCTATAATCTTCCTTCACAATCAAAACAAAATTAATTCTGTATAAACTACCAATTTTTTACTTGCTTCATTATTAAGCTTTACTATAAATGCCACATTTCATTTTCACAAAATTTCACATTTTGTGACCAATTTTCAAAATTCAAAGGCCCTATCATCAAGTCACTGTTAAATTAATTTACACCTACCTTTGACTTCCCTTCTGACAGTAAGGTTTACTAGATCTCCTCTGGTACCAAGTCTTGACTTCACTGGAACATGATTGGGTGGTGGGACTGTAGGGGGCGGACCTTTCATAAAAGGGGGCATGTTGTCAGGGCCTCCAGGCCAAAATGGAGGCGGACCTGATCTTGTGAGTCCTGGTGCTTCAGGATTGTATGGCTCCTGATGACGGAAATCTGGAAATGTATTGCATTTAAAGTGTACTTAAAGCATATGTAAAATGGGCAGTAGTACAAAATGATCCTAAGATTTTAAACTAGAAATGTGTCTATAGGACACGGGTGCCCCCACCGCGCCACTGTTCTGTCAATCTTATGACTCTAGATCAAATATTTTTTGAAAACTAAAAATCTTTTACTAAGTAAAGGGCAAGAACTTTACAAATACTGAATAAATCCACAAGCAAACCCCAAGGTGCATAAGTACACATGATGACCAACATTCTTGTAAACTTTCAGGCCTACAAGTGAAATACTTTTTAAGCTATGAATAACAAGTTGAAAATTGCAAATTTATACTACTTTAAGTCAAGGGCAATAACATTAACAAAACTGAAAAAAATCCACATGCAAAGTCCTAGGTGCATAGCTTCACAGTGATGTGAATCATTATTCCTGTAATTTAGTGATGGTGATCATTATTCCTGTAAAGTTGGTTGATTCTAACTCAAGCACTCAAGGAACAAATAACAAAATAATGAAACGGTTTTTACTAAGTCAAGGGAAATAACTCTACAAATACTGGATAAATCCACAAGCAAAACCCCAGCTGCAAAACTAAATATGCTAAGCAACCTTCCCGTAAGGTTTAATGACTCTATGTCAAATCCTTTTTGAGTTAGATGCGACACAAGTTGAAAATTGCAAAAAAAATTCTAAGTCAAGGGCAATAACTCTAAAAATACGAAATAAATCCAGACGAAAATATCCGGTGCACAATGACACATGCTGATCAATATTCCTGTAAAGTTTCATGACTCTATGTCAAATACTTTTTGAGTTACATGCGACACAAGTTGAAAATTGCAAAATTTTACTAAGTCAAGGGCAATTACTCTAAAAATACTAAAAATATCCAGAGGAAAATACCCAGGTGCACAACTACAAATGTTGATCAACATTCCTGTAAAGTTTCATGACTCTAGGTCAAATACTTTTTGAGTTACATGCGACACAAGTTGAAAATTGCAAAATTTTACTAAGTCAAGGGCAATAACTCTGAAAATACTAAAAATATCCAGATGAAAATACCCAGGTGCACAACTACACATGCTGATCAACATTCCTGTAAAGTTTCATGACTGTAGGTCAAATACTTTTTGAGTTACATGCGACAAAAGAGAACGGACGGAAGGACAGACAAGGGTAAATCTAAATGCCCGCCACTAAAGCGGGGGGCACAAAAAATTAACAAGCGCAGTCGGTACAACAGCGTGCAATACTATTCTAAGAGCTTGACAATAAAACAAGAGCCTGGATAATTTAGAATTTTTTTTTGAAGTTCAAAAAGGGCCATATTTCTGTAAAAATCCATGTCAGAGTTATGGGTCTTGAATAGTGACCTCCTTATAATGCTTCCAAATATGGTTTCAAGTTTTCAACCCATTCCCTTCAGTAGTTTTGGAGATATCAACTTACATGCAAAATTACAATCAAAGTGTGACACTGACTCCAATGCCTGGGTGAGGATAATACCTCTCCCTATTCTTCGAATACACGTTGTAATAGTCAAGCTAAAACATTCATGATAATTTACTGCAAAATCTATAAGTTGCATTTAAAGTCACACAGGTACAGTTGATGTCATATATAAACTTTCTAGCTTATGTTTTTAATCTACAAAATATTGTACAATGAGTTTAATGGTACTCAACCTATTATATGGTACCCTATCTATATACTACACTATAACAGGAGAAAATGGAAAAGTAGAAAAAAGTAAAGATGAACTGTACTCAGCTTACACATTCTACCCTTTTCTCTGATAAATGCTCTGATAAAATGAATACCTACCAGGTCGAACATGTATTGGTGGACCGGGCATTCTGTTGGAGAAAAATCCAGGGGGTGGAATACCCATGTGCATAGGGGGTGGGGGGCCTGGTGGATGTCCAGAATGATGAGGTGGGTGACCTGCAAGGTAAGTTTTTAAACATACATTCTAGCTAATCCAGATAGTTCACACTTTGCTTGATCTATATTTTGTGTATATGAATCTTATACTATATGGAATAAGTGGAAATATTTTTAACTGCTATATGTTGTAATTGTGCATCTTTATATACGTTCAAAAATCACCTAAAGGAACACACTGCAGAAGACTAAAGGGGCTGTTCAATTTATTATTTCAAGAAGAAGCAGGCACAAATATAGTACCACTGACTTTGTTTGTTTGTTTTGGGTTTTCACATCACATCGACACAGTATAGGTCATATTGCACAGCTTTACTGGTGGAGGAAGAACTCAGGTGCCCTTCCGAGAATTATTTCAGGTACGAACAGGCACCTGAGCAGAACCACTGACATTCCGTGAGCTAGCTGGATAGCTTCCTCACATGAAAGAATCCAAAGTCCCTGTCGGGATTCGAACCCACAGCGGTGAGGGGCAAGTGGTTTGAAGTCAACGACCTTAACCACTCGGCCACAGACGCCCCCTAGTACCACTGACATTCTATAAACAAGTTGGAAAGCCTCCTAGCAACAACAGAATCTTAAAATGTATTAGTTTTAATTGGGTTTTACGTCACACCAACACAGTATAGGTCATATGGCAACATACCAGCTATCCTGGTTGAAGAAGACCTCAGGTGTCCTTTCGTGCATACTTTCAGGCATAAATGGGCACTTGAGTAGAACCACAGATGTTCCTTAAGCGTAAAGTGTATATAACTACATGTATAAATCTGCTGCCTAAAGTTTACAAAAAGTTTATTGTTTAAATTTTTTGGGAAAAAAAAGAGAATACATTGTGAACTTTCAAAATATCTGTATGAAAAGAAGTATGTTTGTATATACATGTGGGATAAGTAGTTGGTAATTTGCCTAGAAAAATTAGGTCGTGGCAAGTTATCCACCACAGCCTTTTAAGTGGACCGACTACCCAGATATTACCAAAAATTTGATAAAATCAGCATAAAAACCAGAAAACAAACATTTTACAATCAAAATCACTATGACGGATATTGATCAATGTAATTTGACTAACCTGACGGATATTGTGAAACACTTTCCACGACTACCGGGTCATTTCCATGATCATATACACACAGGTCTCCCCTAACACAAAATCCTTTCTCTGAAAACATGATCAATGTAACATTAAGGCAAACAGATGTCACATCTTGTATTGTGTTATAAAGATATTTAGTAACACTGTATCAAAAGAAAGCTCAATAATATGTATCATATGTTGAAAATTGTATCAAAGTTCCTCCTATGTAAGGCCTCCATAATTAGCAATGTTCCCTTACATGTGTGAAAATTACCTTAGATCAAGCACTTTTTTCACACATTTAACTTACAGATTGTTTTATCCCTGCAACAAAAACATTAAAAAGCAATTTTTCCAAACTTAAGAATTGAGGGCAATCACCTCTTAATGAATGACAACCTCACCAACCAACAACTCTACTATAGGCCACATCCTCTTCTTACAATGCATAATGCAGTTTAAACGCAATTTTAAAACGTACTGCAATAGTTTTTCCAAACACTTTGCCAAAAAAAACCCCAAAACAACATGATTTTCCCAAATTTAAGATTATAAGACAACAATAACAACAACAAAACACAAGGATCAAAGAAAAAATAATTTCATTAACGCACCATCATAGTCCCTACATCGTATCCCAGATGCTGACTGCACCTCTCCGTATCTCCCAGACGTGTGTGTCACAACAGAGATAGAGCTGTGCGAGTCAGCCGGAGTTGGATTAGAACTATCAGCCAGTCCATTCTCTTGCGTTGGTGTTGGACCTCGACTATCTAAGCTGTTTCTACGCACTGCAAAAATCAATAATTTTGCATTATTAATATTGTAATAAAGCTAAGCAATTGATCATATTACATTTTCATTATTTAATAAATTTTAAAGCCATCACAAGAACATACTCCTGAAGAAACAAAGTATTGCTTTCTCAATTCACTGACAATAATTTTCTACTAAAAAAACTTTCAAAATGAATTTAATTTCCCCTATACCAGAGTGATTTGAAAGCAAAATGTTAAAGGAACATTTGATACCACAAAACCTATAGACTCAAGGCTATATGAAGATTAGAATATTAGACCCAATCATTGCAAGATTTCAATTTTCTATATTTTTAATTATTTTAACTAGTCTATTTTCATTTCAAATTTTATTCTATTTCCAAGAAACATTGATAAAGTTTATTTTGAAACTGATCTTAATAGGTCTCTATTAAAATATATCACTTTTCAAAGTATTCTTCACAACAATTACCTTTTCTTACAGGTGATCTAGACCTTGATCTGTTAGGTGACAATGGTGACCTTGATCTTGGACTTCTTGAACCTACAGGAGACCTTGACCTTTTTCTGGGTGACCTTGATCTAAATCTTGGTGAAATTGAGCGTCTGTACGGAGATCTTCCCCTCGGTGACCTTGCTCTGACCTCACGTCTTGGTGAACGTGCACCTGGTGACCTCGAACGTAATCTTCCTACAGGCGACCTTGACCTTATACGACCTCCAGGTGAGCGTGACCTTATTCTTCCACCAGGGGAACGTGATCTGATACGACCGCCAGGTGATCTTGATCTGATTCTTCCAGCAGGTGACTTTGATTTCAAGCCTCCTCCAGGTGACCTTGATCTAATCCTACCTCCTGGTGACCTTGACCTAATTCTTTCTCTTGATCTACTCCTTGGTGACCTTGACCAGCTTCTGGACCATGATCTTGATCGGGAGCGTCCTCGACCACGACCTCTGATAGGTCTAAAAGGTGACCTTCGTCTATATGGTGACCTTGATCTGTATCTTCTTAATCTAGGACTTGTTGATCGTCTACGAGGATAACCTCTGTCAAAATTCCGTCTTTCATCTACTCTTCTTCTCCTATCATCTCTGCATATATATATCATATATATATGTAATTTTTTAGAAAGTAATTTGGAATCACATTTAACACAAAGAGATTTATGAAATTATGTATAAGATGTGCAAAATTCAGTTGCATATCATAGACACTCAAATCACTTCATCAGGTTATGTGTTAACATTCCTGCATTACTTACACAGGAAGACCTTAAAATTAGTACCTTTCTGTGCACATAGCCTGATAGGGGTACCTTAATAGAATCAAAGACCTTCTTTAAGTAGTTTAACAAATTTCAAACATGATAAAATTCAACATCTTTGGAGTGATATAATTCTACAGATGGATGCGAGTTAATGACTTGAAAATTCTAGCCTAAATGGCTCTTTGGACAGAACCGGAATCATTTTGTGATACAATTTCTATCCACTTTGCCATCACAAATACAACATGTTTTCGTCTCCCTATGATTTAAACATCACATTACTAACTTTCATAGCCTTCTCTATTTTGACAATTTTCTCAAATATGATTTTTTATCTTAACTTTTAGGGTAGTTGATTTCAGCCAGACTGCACCAAGGCAGAAACACTGACTGTCAATGACCTGGCTAAATAGCTCCCTCTCATGAGAGTCAAACACACTGCTTTATCACAAACAAGTGTTTCCTTTCTTGATACATTACATAGATAGTCTGAAAAACTTACTCTCTGGATCTAGTTCTAGGAGATAAGCTTCTTGATCGAGATTTTCTAGGTCGGTTTTCTCCTATTGGAAATGCTTTCTGTAAATCCTGTAAAAACATACAAGCATGTTAATCTTGGTAAGCTTTATACACATATAAATATATTCTCTATTGTAAAGATCTTTTTGCATGCTTCTATGAAATAATTTCTGATTACCCAAATTTCAAAATATTGAGCAAAACACAGCTATTATTCAAATCCAAAGTAGGATACCTGACCAAATAACCAAAAAATAATTTTTAATGATACTTCAACAATTTACACTTAAATATTTTGTTCAATAAACATGCTAGATATAAAACCATGTGTTTAAATACAAACATATTTAATATTTCAATTCATTTGGTATACGCCAGTACTGACTCTTAATGAAAGGGTATTGATATTGTACTTTTTATACTTTATTGGTACCAAAAATAAGAATTTAATGTACTACTAAATAAATGTTGTAAAGATATTGCATACTGTGAAATAAATTAATTTTGCTGCCATGAAATTTGAAATTTTGAGCAAATGGCATAGAAGGTATGTTGACATGGTCTCAAATTCTAGCATTTCCGATAACAGAAAAAATCACTAGTATATGGACAACTTTAATAATTTCATTTGGGCCTACAAAGTGATATCACAGTATGTTATAAGAATTTACCTCTTCTCTTTTAATATCTATTTTTGATGTGGATGTAACCAGTTGCTGGTCACTTGGTGCCAGGGTAGCATCATTCTCTGTGGGTGGGGCTTCATCTGGGGCGGCACTGTCTGGGAGAGGGGCAGCTGTCTCCTCTTTCTCTTTGATGTATGACTTGTTATCTATCACTTCAAATAATGTGTCCACAAAATCTTTTGTTTCTAGAATTCCAATAAGTAAACACAGTTTTAATCTAACTCTGTAAGCTTTGATAATATATGCAGTGTGTGAATTAAATAAGCTACAACTAAAAACATACAAGCCATTGATTTTTTTTACTTAATTTGGAAGAAGCCTTAGTCTCTTGATTTTGGGAAAAATTATCACTAAAATTGCTAATTTGGGAAGTAAAAAAAATCAGGTTTAAGTTCAGATTTTTGGGAAAACTGCATGATTTTAAAGAAAATTTCAATTGGGAAGAGGCCTTTTATTAGAGTCTGTTTAATAAGCAGGAAAATCACAGCCAGCAGTAACCTTTCTAAGCCTCAATCAAACAAGATAGCACATGATAATTTTTGTTAACTAAAGAGTGACAATCAATGTAACTAAACATGCAAATTTAGTAAATTACAGTAGATATATTAAGTTTATCAAGTACAATAAAGTTACAGAATGTAGAGATACAAATTAGCCTAGATTATTCCGTTTAGAGATTATAGCACTGTTAAAAACTGGTACTTTTTCAATATTTAGGGGAAAAAAAAGAAAGTCAGCAATACTCACTTGTCTGTAAAAAGACATCTAGCTGGTCAGTACAACTGTCCTTGAGTTCTGAGATGGGTTTATCTTTCTTCACAAGTGCCACAACATACTTGGCTAGTGCACTCGGATCTGCCTCACAACTGCAAACATACATAACAAAGGTTTGAGAACATGTGTATGCATGTTTGTACGTGTTTTAGGAATAATACTTATACTCTAGGCCTTTGAAATTTGAATTTTAGCAATGTTTTGTTTATAACAAGAAACTTACATGCTAGGTTGTCACCTAGATTTGATTCAAGTATGAAAAAACCTATTAAACTAATCTCTTTACAAATTTATCCACAGATATAAAAACAACTCACATACTTTATTATCATTTCAGTTTGTTTTGAAGTTATGTAAAGCTCAAAGAAATTTTCTTAAATTTGTTCACCGAACAGTCCATCTAACCCACGCTCAAAGATAACCAGAAATTACCAATTTCTCTGCAAGTGAATGACTACTTATTCCACATGATACCTGAATCACAAATGAATTTTAACGACAGTTTTACTCAATTATTACAATAGGAATATCAGCCGAAATCAGAGAAATTATTATCTGAACATTATATGTACTTTCTACACATGCACTTACATTGGTGACAATTGAGCTGTTAGCCAGTCTTTCAACTGCTCTAAGTCATCTATCAACATGTCTGAAGCTGTAATTCTATTTGTAGCTGAAACAGAGAGTATCAAAACAAATCAATTTTTTTTTCATTTCATTGCATTGAAATCACAGCCTTTAAAATGAGTGCAAATCTAGCATAAATCTCCATTTACTAGTAAATCTATTTTTAAAAAGTCTAAGATCACTGCTACATGTATATTTATGTAACTGTAGCAACATAAGAGTAAAATTGCAAAAAAGTAACAACAGTCATTATTAGTCTGTAGTTGAATTGATTGACAAACTTGATTGGAAAAAAAAGAAAAGATATACTGGTTAGGGAGATAACTTCGGCTGGTTGATAAACTCGGCTTTTTATAATTTAATCGAGTTATCGGATTTTTTAATCTAATCAAGCTCACCATCTCATAGTCGTACTATCGCTGGAATTCGACAATATCTGGAAATTTTGTCTATTTAAAGAATAACACAGACTTTTACCTGTTTGTTTACAAAACATGCCTATAAAAAGTATGGGAATCCCATTGTTGTGCCCATGCGCAGTAGATGCTCATTTGGAGGCCCGCACAGGGTTACTTTTATATATTGACCGACTACCATTAAGCACACGACGTTTACGTATACATTTTGTAGATGAAATTCAGACTCACTTTTGTGAAGAAAAGTAAAATATTAACGTTAAAATCATTTATATATTACATAGTATGTTGCATATAATATCGTGTTATCATAGATATTCATTATACTAACGTTATGCTCAACAATTTTGGTAAATAATATTTTTTATTTGACATAAATGAACAGCAAAAAAATAATAAAATGTCTAAACATGTTATTTTACATTTTAACTTACTCATTTAAGAAGAAAAACAAAGAGCCGGAATTATCTACTCGAGCGCGTTATAAATATCCTTTTTACGTACCTCTTCCAGGGCCTCTAAAAAAATACCCGTTATGTTTCTAACTATATATTTTATGGTGATACCAGAAAATCGAAGAGCTGAAGTTTTTTAATGGGCAAGATTCATCAGAATACGTAAACAAATAAATGAAATATGCACTAAAAACACCGATTTTCGGCCGAGTTTATCTCCCAAACCAGTATAGTCCGATGTAGGTAGCGCAATGCTCTTTTTCCTTTCTTAAGTAAACCCCTTAGTTTTATGGCATACCAGGTCTAGCACTGCTCATAAATTCCATGGCTGACAAAAGTAATTGAAATTTATAGATAGTCTAGAAATTTAAAGATTTTTCAATCCATAAACTTACCTATATTCAATGTGAAATTTGCTGTTTTTAGTTGTACACTAATATGTATACGCAACATAAGACAAGTTGTCTTATTGATTGTAAATATTTACAAATGTAATTGGGTGAGTTTCATCTTTGTTTGATGATTTTGAAATTTTTGTTAAAAGCGAAAATTGAAAGTTATCAAATTGTTCTGAATCTTACCATACTGTTACATTTAATACATAACCTTATTCATATTAACCTGCAGTTTTGTATTTTAATGCAACTTCTACTAATTTCTTTCTTAAAGTCTGTAATTTACTGATAAAAAAATCTGTATAAATAAGTATTTTCCAAAAATTTACAGACTGTCCATAAATATTATGAAATCCTAGACCTGATAAAGGGGGATGAAGTGTCTTCAAAATTTGAGGGGTGAAGTGTCTGATTTCATGATATTTATGGACAGTCTGTAAATTTTTGGAAAATACTTATTTATACAGAATAATAATTTATATTCCAGGATGGTGATAGAATTTTTGGTGGCAGATCTATTGAGATAGAACTAGAAACGTGTCATAGGACACCGGTGCCCCCACACTCCACCGATTTGTCAATCTTATGTCTCTACCGTAAAGATTTGAAAGCCAGAACTAGATTACTTTATGAATGCAAAATGTTATAAATTATATTATGTATATTTATTCAGTCAAATCTTACTGAACTTAAATAATATTAACTAGCATTCTAATTATTTATCAATGTTACGAAATAGGCACAGTCCGAATATACAGAGCGTAAAAGTGGGAGGGGTAAAAAATTATGCTTCATAATTCGAATTATTTAACTAATCATACAACCAAACATAAAATGTTCACGACAGAGGAAAGATAAGAAACGTGTGCTCTTTCAAATGATCAACAGATTCGATTTTTTTCTTTTAGTTTACTTCTTTTAGGGGCGACTACTTACCACAGCTGGAAAAATAACGTACCAGTTCTGAAAATAAAAATCTCGTTTCAAGTCACGTGATAACATGAACACTAATTTGCGAATCTCGCGAGAATGTGGACGAGATAAAAACATGTGGTGGGCAAATTGAGATCGAGATTCGGATAGAAATTTTGTTTTTAAATAATTTTGTGTGAAAAATGCCTCCAAAGAATAAACAGATCATTCCTGAATGGAACCAATGTATACACTGCAGTAGAATATTGGGTTATAGAGACCTGTCAAAGCACAAAGATGAATGTTTGAGCAACAAATCATTTTCACATGGTTATGTTTTACACAATATTTTCAACGCAGTTGTCTGCCCTTTACCTGAAGGCAAAGGTTTGCATTTTAGCTTTTGAATTTATTTACAGAGATAGCAAAAATGTGACATTTTTTTCCTTTAAATATTTAGGCATACAGTACTGCACTGCAGCAGCAGCATATATATTGCAGTACTATATAGCATTTATGAGTATTGAGCAATACACCAATAAACACTTTCCCCAAATAGCAGACGACAGGCTATTCAGTAGGTTTTCGAGTAAGGCCACTATTCCATTGGTACGTGATCCGTGTCCGGTGTAGTCAGTGAGTAATATTCCATAGGTACGTTTTTAATTTTCAATATACTTTTAATAACAGAGGATAATATTTTGTATTATGACATAATTTCATTCTAATACCAAAACCAGTTGTAACATCAAAGAATGGGGTAAAAAGAAAAAGGAAAAACATTGAATACCAGTTAGGTTTTGGAATAACATCTCTTTTGCAACCGAAGACCAGATGATGTTTTTTTAATCTGTCATTGGTGCATCTTAAACTTATGGGTTCTCCAACACTATTTTGGTGAGCTTTTTAGTATTTTCTTTCTAAATCGATGAAGTATTTAATTTCATTCGAGACATTTTGTCGTGACGAGACCTGTTCATGTCTGTCCGCGTCCGTAAAAAAGAATTACAGTCAACCCGGCCCAGGGTTCGAATTTAAGCTGGCATACTGGCAAAATGCAAGTTAAAATCTAATAATGCCAGTATAAATTACTCTAGCTGGCATTTATTTGCAAGTGACTGTTCATTTTGGATGTTTACATTATTGTTATCTTCTGAGCTGATGATGATGATACTGCAGTAACTGATGATGTTTACCTTAAAAACTTAAAAATAAATTTTAAGTTGCTCTACAGGTATTTATTTTTTCTGTGACTATATTTTGATGGATTATTTATAATAGCGAAACACTATTGGTTAGAACATCCAAGATGTTTTATCAGGGTCCAATGTTAATGCGTAGCACTCCTCTGTAAAGTGTTTACTTTTAAGCTTAAATATTTATTTATTTTAAGTAGATCAGTCCTCTGAGTTTTAAGATTGTTGGTGTAATCAAGTACAAAATATGCTTAAATTAATGAAGGCCCCAAGAAATTCCATAACATGAACAAGTTTATAACTGTACATTGTTACCAGTGGGTGTTCCTCTGGTAAATCGAATCTGATCCCTTAACAATTGTTTATCATTTATAAATTAATGTGTTGAAATGTTTTTGTTTCTTTACAAGAAGACATCTGTGTTTACCAGTTATAAAGATGTTTCTGATATTCAATGGACATTCAAGCTTAATATCATTTGTCATACCAGATGTTCAAAATATATTGTCATTGTGTATTATAATAATAATAATAAGATACGTGATCATGGAAATGCCAGTTGACTACCTCATATAGCCAGTTAAGGTATGAGCCTCCTAATGGGCACTATAAGGAACTCTAAAATTGACAACATAGGTCAGTTATATACCTTAAAAGACACAAGAATGCAAAATTTAAACAAAGTTTACCGTATGGTTTGCGAGTTAGGGAGGTTTTTCTAAAGTAAAACTTGGCTATTAGAAGGGCTCTTTTTTAGAAATGAGAAACTCTAATTATTCTATTATATAATCATTATGAAATAATGTTTTCCTGTAGAAAATATTTTAGAAACAAATAATAGCATTCAGCTAACAAATGACCCATCAAAATTATTGTTTCTACTCAAAATGTTTGAAATATGTATATAAATGTTACCCTACCCCACCCATTTTAAGTAGTTGTTTGATCATTTTCCTACTTGGAGGGCCTTATTCAAAATATCCCTAAAATTTACTCAAATCAGGGGCTGTTTTCAAAGTTTGCATAAATTTTCTTAAAAGTATATTGGATGCACTTGTCAAATATAAAATATTTTTACCGTCTAGTTTTTATTTTATTAGACTTTGAAAATATCAGGTACCATATTTTATAATAAATTTTGCACAATTTAGCCAAAAAATACCAATAATAATTTTATAATTTAAATGAAACACTTTTTTCTTATCAAGAGTGATCTGAGAGACACAAAAAATGTTCAAAGAAAAAAAAAAGAAAGAAAAAAAAAGTTGCCTCTTCTGGGGCTTGAACCCGCGCCCCTCAGTTTCAATGCAGTTGACAGTAGTTCTAGCCTATTTGAGTACTCTTCAAAGTGGAGGTAATGCATTAGGTGGCTCATACCTTAAACATTTGATCACTTGCAAAAATCTGCAAGTAGAAAATCTTGCTAAATTCTAACCCTGCGGCCCAATGTTAACCCGGCCCCAAGTCAACCTGGCCTCAAAATTGGTCAACCCGGCACCAAAATTGGTCAATCTGGCCCCACAGTATTTTTATTTGGTCAATGCGGCCCCAAAATTGGTCAGTGCGGCCCCAAAATCGGTCATGCCGGCCCCAAAATATATATTTTCAAAGAAAACTATTCAGGTCATTTTGTTGTATGATGGAATAAAAATGATTTATTATTAATTGAATATTATTAACTATAGAACAATAGTTAAAAAACATGAACTGGCATAAAAGTGTCGGTAAATTTAATTGCGCAGATTAAGACTTTAATATGCAATAGAGATAATGAATAATTATATAACATCAACAATTATATATACATCAACATTATTTCAGATGTGATAATCAAACAGTTTAAAAGGGTATAGCTATGAAAACAAATCCTTTAAATAAGTTGGTAGTATCTTTCATGTCTTTATTCGATGTAAATTAAAGATGGTTTCGTGAGTGTTAATGCGATAATTAGGAAGAAATGCATAGAATTTCGAGTTAAAAGGTTTGTATAAATTAAGTTTCCAACAATCTTTTTTTCAGTACTGGACTATTACTAAGTCTTCGAAAAATTGATAGTGTTTTGTGTATAATCACTTCATGTCATTATGACTGATAACTGTATTGATTGTGGATATATTGTGCGTGACAGACAGGAGGCAGTGACCTGCGATACCTGTGATAGATGGCAGAATCTCTATAATTAATCTTACTTAAAAACTGTTCATGGAAACACTTTAGTGTGCTTTTGGTAATTTCTTTTTTTTTAACATACAATAACATAGTAATGATTTGAACACATTAAGGTTTCTTTTCCATGATATATCAATAAAAAAGTTTTGTTTTTTCTTAAAACTTCTATCGTAGAGAGGTTAAGGTTGAAGATAGACATCACCTATTTTCGCGACGGTAAAAACAGTAAACTATGAATGTGTTGCTTGTTTGTTAATATTGATAGTTTTTATATAACATAAATAATAAAAGATATCAGCCTTTAAATTTTGTTGTTGTTTTTGTTGTTAATTTTTATTTCATTTCTTGATAAGTGTTTATATTTTAAAGCAAAATAAATAATTTAAAAAAATGGGGCCGGGTTGACCAGAAATAACATTGGTGATGACGGAAGCGGGCCACTGATCACGTATAAATGGAATAGCGGCCTAAAGATAACCGGTAGCTTATCTCACTGTATAACTCGTATGTAAAATGGTCTGACATATGGTAGGTTTAAAAGTTAACTTAAATACAAAGTGATCCCTCGGAAGCATTAATCACAACAAAATAACAAGAGAATTGCAGACTCGGTTTGATTGAGTCTGTACATAAGTCAGATGCTATTAAGTCATGGTTCTGGTAAGGAAGAGCACGAGGCATTTTAGGGGAAAATATTAGCATTTTTAGGGGAATATATACCTTTTTTTGGCTAGGGGAAACATCCTTTATTCGGCTGTAAATACAGTGAAAAAAATCACTGATAGGGGGGTCCCTTGTCCATCCTTCCGTCCGTCAGTTCCCTTTTTGTGTCTCACGTAACTCAAAAGTAATTGACCTCGAGTCATGAAACCCAGTATGTGAAGTTTTGCACCTGTGTATTTTCGTGTGGATATTTTTAGTATTTTTAGAGTTATTGCCCTTGAATTAGTAAAAATTTGCAATTTTCCACTTGTGTCGCATGTAACTAAAAAAGTATTTGACCTATAGTCATGAAACCTTACAAGAATGTTTAGGGTCAGCATGTGTAGTTGTGCACCTGAGTATTTTCGTGTGGATATTTTTAGTATTTTTAGAGTTATTGCCCTTGACTAAGTAAAAAATTGCAATTTTCAACTTGTGTCGCACGTAACTATAAAAAGTATTTGACCTAGAGTCATGAAACCTTACAAGAATGTTGCTCAGCATGTATGGTTGTGCACCTGGGTATTTTCGTGTGGATATTTTTAGAGTTATTGCCCTTGACTTAGTAAAAATTTGCAATTTTCAACTTGTGTCTCACACGTAACTCAAAAAGTATTTGACCTAGAGTCATGAAACCTTACAAGAATGTTGCTCAGTATGTTTAGTTGTGCACCTGGGTATTTTCGTGTGGATATGTTTAGTATTTTTAGAGTTATTGCCCTTGACTTAGTAAAAATTTACAATATTTAACTTGTGTTGCACGTAACTCAAAAAGTTTATATGACCTGTAGGCCTGAAAGTTTACAAGAATGTTGGTCAACATGTGTACTTAAGCACTTAATAGGGTTTTTCTTATGGATTTATTCAGTATTTCTAGTATTTGCCCTTTACTTAATAAAAGATTTTTAGTTTTCCACTTGGGCACATGTGGGGGGCACTGGTGTCCTATGGACACATTTCTAGTTCTATCTCAATAGATCTGTCACCAAAAATTCTATCACCGTCCTTGAGTATACATTATTATTATAATTAGTAGGCAAATCTTATGAATTGTCAAGTCGGATAAAAAAATCTGAACATTTTTATTTAACACCGTCAAAATAAAAGACGTATAAAGTTATGGGAGCCAGAACTAATGTCCCAGCTGATTTATCTATGACTCTTTGCCTACCTTGCATACTATTGTGATAATTTTATATCATCTCTACTGATGGGAATAAATTTTATTACACAAGTATCAAGTTAAAAAAATAAGTAAACCACCCACAAATATTCATGCCCTTGGTATTGGGCAGCATAAAGATGATGTTGAAAAAGGTTTTCCATTCAATTTAAATATGAATGCAAAGTTAAAGTATGCTATTAACAGGTCTAATGAAATTGCAATTATGTATGATTATGATTATACAACCTGATTTGTACTTTTCAGGAGGAAATATTGACTTGCCCGTTCAGATGAAAAAAGATCTAATTCTGATGAATCCCTCTGTCATGCAGCTGTGTGGATTTTACATTGGAGGCTTATGTGTGCTGAACAAGACTCACATCAGAACATGTTGGCCATGTAGCAGTGTTGGTCTGTCATCTGTGGCCATTTCAGACAGCACAGAGGGTGTAAGACAAGGGGAGCTTGTCTCTTTAGAGCTGTTTATAGACCCACTACAGCAGGCTTTAGAGGTTATGCTGATGTCAAGGTAGGCATTTTCAGTCTAATTGTCTGAGCCACCACTGGCACATGATTAAAAGGGCAGGGCCTTTTTATCCTTCTTTGCTCTAGCTGGTATCCTGCTACTTCCCCAAGACGAATTACTACATTTTCCCGACAGACAAGTCTAAAATTCCCCTCCTGGCAAACATTTCCCCTTTAAAATTGAAGAATAAAACTTGTAAACAATTTTTTTCATTTAAAAAAGATAAAAGTGTTTTTGTCCAATGAAAGCTAATAATTTAATTACCCACTAAGATGGAAATTTATTGTCCCTAAGAAATTCCTGACTTTTATTTCCCCTAAGTTAGAAAAGGATAATAACTTGGATCATCATAATAAAATTTTGTGTATTTCAGTGAATGTAGCCCTGTGTTCAAAGACGAAATGTTTTTACAGTTTTTATCAAGATGTAAAGGTAAGTTTTTAAGATCTTTTTGTTATTAGATGTACCTCACCTGTATATAAGTTAAGAGATTATATGAAATGTAAATATTAATACATAATGAAATGTGAATATTTATAACAATGATCTTATATTCATAAGAACAAATTTTTGTTCTGTATCATGTGATACCTTTCAATTTATATTAAAGTGTTACACAAAATGTTGTTTGCCGTTAATGGCTGACACATCCAAAAAAAGACATTTTGGGATTTAATGAATTTTTTTATGCAAGATTACCTTAAAAGACCTTAAAGAGGAATACTTTGCAATGAAAAAGTAACTATATTTTATTATAATTATAATAATAAATAAACATGGACAAAACATGCACACATTAAAAAAGAATATACATAATGTATATACAGTGAAACCTCTGCAAAGTGGCTCTATGTAGATCAACTACCCCTTTACAAGAACATTTTCAATTTTTATGCCCCCGCCATGTAATGGCCGGGGCATATAGTGTTACCCTGTTCCGTCATTCCGTCCTTCCATCCTTCCGGCCTTCCGTCATTCTGTCATTCCGTCATCATCAGTTTCCGTTCATTATCTTAAGAACGGTTGCACACATTCAACTCAAATTTGACATATGGATATATCATGAGAAAATACAGGTCAAGTTCGAATTTGGTCATGGTTTGATGATTTTTGGCAGAGTTATGCCCCTTTTACTTTGAAAATAATATGAAATATCAGTTTCCGTTCATTATCTCCCCAACGGTACAACACATTCAACTCAAACTTGACATATGGATATGTCATGAGAAAATACAGGTCAAGTTCGAATTTGGTCATGGTTTGATGATTTTTGGCAGAGTTATGCCCCTTTTACTTTGAAAATAATATGAAATTTTCAGTTTCCGTTCATTATCTCCCCAACGGTACAACACATTCAACTCAAACTTGACATATGGATATGTCATGAGAAAATACAAGTCAAGTTCAAATTTGGTCATGGTTCGATGATTTTTGGCAGAGTTATGCCCCTTTTACTTTGAAAATAAAATGAAATTTTCAGTTTCCTTTCAAATTCTCCCCAACGGTACAACACATTCAACTCAAACTTGACATATGGATATGTCATGAGAAAATACAGGTCAAGTTCGAATTTGGTCATGGTTTGATGATTTTTGGCAGAGTTATGCCCCTTTTACTTTGAAAATAATATGAAATTTTCAGTTTCCGTTCATTATCTCCCCAAAGGTACAACACATTCAACTCAAACTTGACATACGGATGAGTCAAAGGAATTGGCAGGTCAAGTTCAAATTTGGTCATGGTTCAATGATTTTTGGCAGACTAATGCCCCTTTCACTTTGAAAATAATATGAAATTTACAGTTTCTGTTCATTATCTACCCAACAGTGTTACATATTCAACTTAAATTTGACATATAGATGTGTCAAGGGAATGGGCAGGTCAAGTTGGAATTTGGTCATGGTTTGATGATTTTTTGGCAGAGTTATGTCCCTTTCACTTTGAAAATAATATAGATACTTCTTAGGAATAAGCAGTTTAAGTTTGAATTTGGTTGTGGTTCAATGATTTAGACAAACTTATCTTTCCTGAATGTAGGAAAAATTTTGAACTTTCAGTTTCAGCACTCATACTTTTAGCCATTATTTTGGCTACAAATATGCAATATGCTATTTTTAAAAGGTTAAGACTGAATAATTTCAGTGCCTTGAACAGTGTATGAAAATGGTTTGTGTTAACATTGAAAAGTTTTAAGGGCTTTGAACTTAAAATGAAAAAAAAAAATTAATGCACCATCTGAAATTTTGGCTGCATGCGGGGGCATCCGTGGCATGATGACACATTTCTAGTTCTTATAGTGAGACATAACAGTAGATTAATCCTTCTCTAGAGTAACACCTTTCATCAACAACCAAAATCTTTGCCTCCCAAAGGGTGTTGCTTAGCAGAGGTAGTACTGTATAATTTACTAGTGTATTCAAAAAACGTTTTATGTACAGCAAATAAGATTGTGATTTTATCTTTAATACTAGTATTTATTATATACTTATAAATGAAATATTGAGAAATATTGATCATGTTGATGAAATAAAAAAAAACATATTTTCATTTTCAACATTTTCACTGTAAAATATTTATTTTCACTGCAGTGAGACATATTTAGTAATTTACCGTATTTTCACTGGTGTCTTGGCAGACTACTTTCTGCTATATTCAGCCAATATATAAAATTTAAGAGAAAGTAATTCAAATTTTGATGTCAAAAAAGAGAAAAATGTATATAATAAACAGAAAATTCAATTTGCTTCTACAAATACAGGATTTATTTCCATCTTGTGGTATGAAAATTATCATATTTCACTCGTGGCTACCACCACTCATGAAATATTTATTTTCATACCACTCAATGAAATAAATACTGTATTTATAGAAAAAACTTGAATTTCCTCTATATATTGTTTCATCATTTATGATGATTTTGAAACAAACAGGAAGTGATGTCATGTTTTGATGATGTCATGATTATGTTTGTTGGGGCCAAAAACTTTACTCTAGTTTGTATTTTCTGTTGGTGTAGTTTCATAAATATACATAAAGAGGTTTTATATTTACATATACAAAACATCCCTCGTAATATTTTGAATGAAAGTCAAGTAAGAGAATTGTTCTGAAAAGACAAAATTAGATATTTTCCCCCTCAGCGAATGTAGGGCTGGATATTGCAGTATTATTACGAGTAGATAAAGTACTATCAGAATTTCACTAAAACTCTTTCAAGACACCAGCAGTGATGATATGATGCATTATCTATGGCTATGCCCTCCATTTATAGTCCAGTGAGTCTGCTGATCTATATACATTTATTAGACATTGACACTTGTTTGATCAGAGTTATAGAAAAGAAATCCATGAAGTGACATTGGAATGTTCCAAATTCAAAAACAGGAAATGTCCATTATTGCATTATACAATTTTAACAGTCAAATGTATGTAAAACAGTAGCATTTTCCAAATTCATATTGACTAGTCTTCGGGTGACACCTTGCAGGTATGTATTACATTTATGTTTCTATTTACTTGAATGATCTGACCCTTCGTCTGATGGCAGCAACAGATTTTAGTAGATCATTGGCAATGTAGGTTCAGCTGCAGACTGATTTTTTGACCAAAACACAAGATATCTACATTTAATTTAATTGTGGTATTGTCTTTGTAATCTGTATAGAAAACATACTTATAATGTGGTTTCAGGATTATAATTATATACTTGAAGCAAACATAAGTCACTTTTGTGGGGGCAAAATTGGCATGATGCATTTAATCTACTTATATTATGCTAAAAGAATATCTTAATAATATGAGCTGCATAGTAAGTTTTGTTATCTGAAACTGAGAATATCTAACTATTTTCTAAGAAAAAGTGTAGGTATTGTTATCGCTGTGGTGTCGGCGTTATAATGCAAAAACCACAATGTAGCCCATAACTTAAACAATTTTAAAGGTATCCATATGAAAGTTTGAATGCTTGCTTTTCATGACAAGAGGTAGTTGTAAGACAAGGGGCATCATTCTGAGAGTTATATATTTGGAGTTATGCCCCTTGACTATCCCAGGAAATCATGAAAAGTCCTGAAAACAAATGATGAAACTCATTATATAAAAAGGTTTATAAAAATTTAAAAATGCCTCTTGAAGTTTGACTGCAAAATTTTCCTTCCCAATGCTCTTATCTGGGTTTTCTTTTGTATTTCTCGTAACAATTTGGTACCATGATTTTTTCATTGGCCTAAATACACCATTGTCTAAGGGTTGTAGGAAGTGAGTTGCATTTGGTACAAGTCTGTATAGTTCTATCCCTTTCTCTCTGGCAAAGGTAAAAACATCCAAATCAATGTGACTGCTTACACTATCAATGAGTAATATTACTGGTCTGTCTGGACATGCATACTTATCAAAATATTGGAGAAACTTGAAAAATGTCTTTGCATTCATCCATCCTTTGTCAGTATACTCTATGACTACCTTTCCTGCTGTTAATCAAAGGGTCATATGCTGAAGGCTGAGGACTAGGGTATACCAAAAATGGTGGGATGATATCACCCTCAGCATTACCACAGAACATGGCAGTCAACCTCTTCTTACTGTTGCCACTCAAATGTGGCAAGTTCCTTAGGTATTCTGACTTTGTTGGCCCAATCACAGATCCAGCCTTACTCCTCATAGAAAACCCTGACTCATCTGCATTGTAGACTCATTTTGGTTTGTCCAGCAGATGAAGCTGAGAAACAAACTTGTAATAATTAGAGAACCACTTATCAAGTTCTGTAGAGGTAACTTTAGCCCTTGAACTTTCCAAAGATGACTCTATTCTTATCTCAACTAAATGAGCATTACGTGCCATAAATCTGTAATACCATGTATAACTTGGGCGATCATTTTTAAAGTTATTCTTCCGTTTGTCTTTCTTTAAAATACCACAAACAAATTTTAAAAAGTCTGCCATACCTAAACCCATACCTCTTCTAGACATTTCAGCCAACCATGTAGCCTTTTCCTCTTCCTCTTTTGCACTAAAAACAGGCCTTGGGCCATTTCTACTCTCTAACAAAATATCCCCAGCAATCCTACGCCTCAAAAAACTTTCAGATAAGTTTGTTTTTTTGGCAGCTTTCAGAACTGACATCCCATTTAAAACCTCTTTCATGGCAAACTTTACTCTTTCTATTTTACCTTGGGATTTCCTAAACCCTCTCTTGTATTTTATAATACTTTTTGGGTGTGACATTAAGACTTAGTAATTCTCAAAAAACAAAACTTTCTAACAGGTGACTCTTATGCTGTACGATTCTAAACCACGTATTTCATGATTAAGATTTCATGATGTATATCCGCGTGATTCTTCCTTTAACCCACACATCTGAAGTCATAACAGTGACTCCAATAAATGTGCTCAACACATTACCTTAGACAAGTTGAGACTTGTAGTTGCATTATTTTAAACGGAAAAAAATTAATAATTAAAATGGCTGAAAGATTTATGAACAAATTTTTGGATATGTTTCACAAGATATTGGATGATTATCGGACTGCAAGCAGTCAGATAGTAAGTGAGCTGCGTGCTGAAAACAATAGGCTAAGTCAGGAATTGTATAATTGTCAACAAGACCTACATGCAGCACATAGAAATTGATAAAAACACAAAATTAGTTGAAGAAAACATCAATTTGAAAAAGCAAACACAAATTTGATGCAACAAAATGAAGTTTTGAATACTAATTTGACGGCTTGTCAGAATTCTATCAAAAATTTGACTTAAGAAAAGATAATACTAAATTTGTCAAATGTAAAATTCAAAGAAAAAAATGAAAGGGATAGTGTTCAAATATGGGACTAAACAAAAGAACTTGAAAACTGTTCAAGATCAGTAGACAACATAAAGGCTGAAAACAAAAAAATGAAGCAAACTGTCGATAGGAAAATCAACATTTACATACAACTTCAAAATGAAAGAGATGAACTCTAAACAAAATATATTAAACTGTTTAATCAATTAAGATTGATAGTGATTGAATCTGCTGCTGATAAAGGTACTAATAGTGATGATAATGACGGTCATGACAATAATGGTGACAACAATAATGATGATGACAATTATGGCGATGGCAATAATGGTGGTGACAACAATAATGATGTCAGTAATAATAACAAAGACAATAATGCTGATGCCAGTATTGGCAATGACAATAATGATAATACCAATAATGACGATGATGCTAACCATCAACAACACACCACCACCAGGAAGAGGAAGGCAATATTAGACGAATCAATCTGACAAAAGGTTCGTAAAATTATCAAAATATGACGACATTTCAGACAGTCATTCTGTTAAATTAATATTTGAATGGTTATATTTTATCTTTAATATTGTGGTAGAAAACATACTTGCAGAAAGATAGATATTGCTTTGGTCAGATGTGGGAAGGTGTCTATATGATGATAAATTGGGAAGGTTTTTTTCTGATGAAATTCTTTCTGACGGAGTAGTTCTTTCTGATGAAGTTCTTTCTGATAAAGTTCTTTTTGATGAAGTTCTTTTTGATGGAATGGTCTTTTTGATGAAGTTCTTTCTGATGAAGTTCTTTCTAATGAAGTTCTTTCTGATGAAGTAGTTCTTTCTGATGAAGTTCTTTCTAATGAAGTTCTTTCTGATGAAGTTCTTTCTGATGGAGGTCTTTCTGATGGAGTAGTTCTTTGTGATGAAGTTCTTTCTGACGGAGTAGTTCTTTCTGATGTAAACTATAATTATAAAACAATGTATTAGTTAAAAATCATTGTCAGCAAAACTTATAAATAACATTAGTCCTGTCATATTCGACCTCTGTGGGACTATGTAATATGAGACTTGTGTGGGACTATGTCAAGATAGTCGCTTATCGTAGTCTGTGTTGTTGTTGAAGGGACATTATATGACTAAAACATAAAATACAATTATTTAATAATTCAAAGTAATTAATTCAAACTCATTTTAAGATATTATTCTTAACATAATTTCAGTTGTGCAAACTTTATTTATTGTCAAATACATAAGGATAAGTCTAAACTGAAACTCGCAACTAAATTATTCTACATGCTTATATTAGCCTTGAATTCATGTAACATTGTAAACTTACATGACATTCCCACTCAGCTGAGCCTGATCTCAGAGTTACAGTTCAACTTTAGGAAGTGTATCTGTAGGCATTATCTTCAGATATTCCTGGTATAGAAACAATCTCAACATTTGAAAAATTTTGTAAACTCAAAACACTGCTCGTCATACGGTTAAATTCAATTAACGGCACATTTTTGTAGATTCTTTCAGTGGTGTATACCCCTGGTGTGTCGTATACGCAGACAATTTTATGAGAGCTATCAATGTTTGAGCCACAGCGATGATCTATATGCCCTTTTCTCATACATTCGTGCCTCTTGAGCGCTAAATCAGCGCATGCGCAGTAAATGTTTATCACATGAAAGTAATTTTTGGTCAATCATGTATACTCAACTCTCATTTTTGTTATTTAAATTCAATAAACATGAAAAACAATTATCTATTTTTAGTATCTTACATTTTTTATGACGACCTTGACCATCTGAATCTATCAAACGCTTTCTCATTCATTTCGTGCTTTTTGATTGGTCCTCCGTGTTACGGTGTATTATTTAACCCTAAGGTCAGTATACTAAGTTCAATTTAAAAAGTGTCCATTTGCTGGCATATAATCATAAAACTTGTGTCAGTGGTGTGTCTTGCTAAAGAACAACAGCCTTTAAAAATCATATCCATACTAGTTTTAATGAACATTTTTAATGTTGTTTTCTGATTTCTTCTAACAAGGTAAGTAAACTGATAAGAGTATCTGACCTTCTATGCAATATAGCAACATTTGACCTAAATACATAAATGTGTATTTTGATTCTAAAAGCATTAATTTATATGCTTATTTTGTTTCTGTGTGTGTAGATATAAATTAATTTGCTCCCTAGAACAAAAGGATGCACACCACAAAGATATAACTAAACAAATTGCAAATGTTAATTGAATGTTAATTGGTCATTATATTTTGTTGTGTCACTTTTTAAGAATAGTATATAATGATAAATCTAACACGGAGCAAAGGAAATTTCGTCACGTGACATGAAAAAAATGGACGCCGGCAAATATGAAACATGAAAATTTTACGAAAAAGTTGGATTTTTTTGCAAATTATGGATAAAAAGTGAGTTTTTTTGTGTTTAATAGCAGAAGTAACAAAGTATGGACACGATTTAGCAAATTATTCATGGATTTACACCTGTTTTTTTCTCATTTTCTGTTGATGAGTGCTAGCCTGCAAGTTGTCAAAACAGTTGCATAGTAATCGGATTCGCACGCGATGCGCACGAGCGTATATTCTGTAGGCACGAAATGTATGAGAAGGCACGAATGAATGAGAAATTGGGATATATATCTGTTCACATTGACATACGTTAAATAAAAGAAAAAGCAAGAAATTATTTGTACAATGCTCGCCCATTTTAACTAAATTGAAATGAGGCTAATTAGAAATAATGGTTATATAATGCCATTACCCTTTAACGTTTTTTTTTGGTATGAGCACACTAAATTTTTTTAAACAATCAGCGACCCATGTTCATGGTTATAAATAAGCTTTCCAGCTGTTGCTGTACAATAATAAAAGCCTGAGGCGAATCTTAGAGCAAATACCAGCTCCATTGGGATTGTTTAAACGACCTGTATTTAACAGTCTATGCAAAAGTATACTTGATATGTAGGGTCTCATCATGCTGCGCCCTTTAAATAGCCTGAACCAATAGTTCCAATTTAAATCTCTCGCTTTTCTGGCATCTTGTTTACTTAAAGACAATGAAGGAACCATGCCTGAAATAATTGTAAACATTGATACATTTGGTTCCATAAACATAGATATATTCCATTCTGAAACGATTGACACTTAATATTTTCAATTAATCAACTTTTATCTGATTAATGTGACAGACATAATAGCATATTTCCTGTTTTTAACAGATCTTCTTTATTTTTGTTGGCGTAAAGTCTCTCAAAATTTCTTTCATAGCCATTAAAACAACTTTCGTTGTCTTGTTTTTTGCCGTAAAATAAAAGAACATAAAATATACTTATTACTACAATTTATTTCTAAATGTTGTTCACATATTTTCATTTTCTTCTCTTTGTTGTTGCGACTTTTTAGTCAATCTTTTCCCCTATCCATGGCATATCTTAGCCACTCCTTCATTGTCTTCTCAATTTCATTATTAGTAGACCCCTGTCTACTTCCTCTTACAGCATCTGAAATTTATACAGTTTACTGATTTTATTTAAATATACACTACTAATTAGAATTTACTAGTTAAAAAGGCACATAAATCTGAAAAAATTTAAACAGAGCTAAAGGGATAAGACTTTGATATTAAAGAAATATTTTAAATTACAAGTCAATAGAGTTAATAGTAACAGAGATATTTGACAAAATTAAAAATTCTAACCCAAAATTTTTAAGTTAAAAAGTGGCATAATTCTGTCAAAATGCAAACAGAGTTATAATGATTATTTACAACACTAAAGAGTCATATCTTACACTCACGGTGTAAAATAATTTTCTAGCACCGGTGAAATCACCTTTGAAAATTATTAAAAATACAAACCTAATATGACTTTCTTAAGTCTTAAGTTTTTCGAATGTTTTTTTCGAGCCTTTTCTAACCCAGTTGTATTCTAGGGTAACTTCCTGAGACAAAGTGTGAGACATAACACGGTGAACATTGCTCTCCACACTATCTCCTCCAATTAGACATAAGTTTGCTGTCTAAAATGAATGAAAAACAATTTTTGCAGTTGGGTAAAGTAAATTGTGTTTAATGCGAAGTTAGACTTTAAATTAAATTTACACAAAGTTTCGTATACACTCTACTAAAATGAGTGGTGTAACTGTTAAAAAGTCTAGTAACAAAGCAGAAGTTTGCAAATAACTCATAATCAATTTTGTCCAAACTAAACTCTTCCACAAGATGAATTATCTTTTACCGTATAGGAGTGTATTAAAAGAAACAATTCTATAATATTCATCTGATTTTAGAAACAAAATACATAAAAAATACTAAATAAAATATAACAAAACATTAAAAATGTTTATGCACTTGGACTGTTATATGTCAGTCTGAATAATTTCACTTTTTTGGCTTTTTTGGGTAGGTAGGGAAGGGGAAACAAATTAAATTCTATTTTAGGCCTTATATTCTACAAGATATGCCCCAGACAAAACTTAAAGCATGAAAATTAACAAAGGGCACTTTACACTAAAAATTTGGAAGTATGAGTAACAGTTCTTATGCACTGCACTTGACATCTATGAGATCTATCTACATATGAAATTTCAAGTTGATACAACTGAAAGTTTATGAGATATGCCCTGGACAATAGAAAGCAAGACACCACAGCCAAAAGTAGCCCATATATGTTCAACAGTTGCCTCGTCAGGCCACACCATGAAATTGTGTATCTATAGATCATGAAAAACAAAAATAAATATGTACATTTAACATACATAATCGCATTTGTCAACCCGAATTCCTCTGCTTTAGTAGTAGTGCTCTTCAGATGAGTTATGCTCAAGGGTATTTGGGCTCCTGTCTGAAAATGTCATCTCTAAACGGAATAATATATTCTACATAAAATTATCATGATTCAAAATTTGTAAATGAAAAAGAAAAAGAAAACCATATAGACATATACAAGAGACCATCATAACACAAGTGGGTAAACTGGTTAGCATAGCAAACTTATGATTATAGAAGCCAATAGCAGAGATCTGCTGAGGACGCGATTTTGCGCCATTGGCGCTAAAAAAATGAGAATGGCGCAGGAAAATCGGCAGCAAAGGGCCATGGGCGCATCTTAGAAAACCAAACTGTCTGCTGGGTTATTTAGTCATCCAGGCAAAACTGGTACCAACAGCAACATGTTACCCATGCTCCTGTAATTACGCATATTCTTGAGTTTATCCATTCCCCTATAGCTTTTGTCCATGTTATCTACTTACCGCATTTCTTCTCATAATCCCTTTCCCACACAGATACTCATTTCTACTACTGTAAATTTAATCCAATAAAACAAACAAACAAATTATACAACTACTTAATATTTAAAATGATTATCGGTTACTGAAAAAAAAGTGCTGCTATTTTAAGAAATGCTGTAAGTTACAGTATAATCTGACAGGTGTTCAACTTGATCAACCCTTAGGTCACTGAAGTTCACGCAAGTTTTGGCTGATGAAGTGTAAAAAAAGATGTATATTTCGTCATCAGAATATTTGACAGGGTGATTATCCAATCAGAGAAACATTGTGCATGACTTTTTTCATGATCAAAAGGTCTGTCGGCAAATGTCTTTGATGTATGCTGTCTACACAGAGGCATACAAGGGGCAATAAAATTCGTCAATATACAGTGGTAAGGGACATTTGGTGCAAAGTACGAACAATTAAATGGATAATGCACAATATACATGTAAGACATTACAAGTAAGAACCAGCAATTATGTGAGTAAGAACCAGCAATTATGTGAATAAATTTGCATATCAAATTTTTGAGCAGCCATTTAAAAAATATTTTGCCTGCAATTAATATGAGTTAAAAAGTTACCATGTAGGCATAATTTTTAATTATTGGTTAAGTACTGAATTATAAGTGAACCACATGTCATAAAATATGATTTAAGTTTTATTACCAGGGAAATTCAATTATCTACAAACTTTTTAACAGTTATTTTGGTCAATGTTTACTTATTTTCCCAAGGCCCATACTTTGGTAAAAATGGCCCATCATTTTCAGACCAAGTGGGCCCAGGGCCCAGTACTTTCAAATTCTTGGCAGATCTCTGCAATAGGCATGTATATTGCCACTGACAATCGTATTGTGATATGTTACTAAGTGTATCTCAGTATGTACCGAAACGTATTGTCGAACATTTTTGACATACATGTACTTATCACTAATTTATGTGGTGCAATAGTTTATAAAAACAACATCTTTATTTATTGTCAAATACACAAATACACACCACTGGATAAATCTAAACTAAAATTCGCAACTCAATTATTCTACATGCTTATATTAGCCTTGAATTCAGGTAACATTGTAAACTTACATTGCATTCCCACTCAGCTGAGCCTGATCTCAGAGTTACAGTACAACTTTAGGAAGTGTATCTGCAGGCATTATCTTCAGATATTCCTGGTATAGAAACAATCTCAACATTTGGAAAATTTTGTAAACTCAAAACACTGCTTGTCATGTTAAATTCAATTAACCGCATGTTTTTGTAGATTCTTTGAGTGGTGTATACACCCTGTTTGTCATATTCGCAGACAATTCTATTAGAGCTATCATTATGTTTGATCCACAGCGTTCATCTATATATATATCTGTTTACATTGACATACGTTAAATAAAAGAAAAAGCAAGAAATTATTTGTAAAATGCTCGCCCATTTTAACTAAATTGAAATGAGGCTAATTAGAAATAATGGTTGTATAAATGCCTTTACCCTTTAACGTTTTTTTTTGGTATGAGCACACTAAATTTTTTTAAACAATCAGCGACCCATGTTCATGGTTATAAAAAAGCTTTCCAGCTGTTGCTGTACGAAAATAAAAGCCTGAGGTTAATCTTAGAGCAAATACCAGCTCCATTGGGATTGTTTAAACGACATGTATTTAACAGTCTATGCATAAGTATACTCGATATGTAGGGTCTCATCATGCTGCGCCCTTTAAATAGCCTGAACCAATAGTTCCAATTTAAATCTCTCGCTTTTCTGGCATCTTGTTTACTTAAAGACAATGAAGGAACCATGCCTGAAATAATTGTAAACATTGATACATTTGGTTCCATAAACATAGATATATTCCATTGTGAAACAATTGACACTTAATAAATTCAATTCATCAACTTTTATCTGATTAATGTGACAGACATAATAGCATATTTCCTGTTTTTAACAGATCTTCTTTATTTTTGTTGGCGTAATGTCTCTCAAAATTTCTTTCATAGCCATTTAAACAACTTTCCCCGTCTTGTTTTTTGCAGTAAAATAAAAGAACATAAAATATACTAATTATTACAATTTATTACTAAATGTTGTTCACATATCATTTTCTTCATTTTCTTCTCTTTGTTGTTTGTTGGTTATAAAAAAGCTTTCCAGCTGTTGCTGTACGAAAATAAAAGCCTGAGGCGAATCTTAGAGCAAATACCAGCTCCATTGGGATTGTTTAAACGACCTGTATTTAACAGTCTATGCATAAGTATACTCGATATGTAGGGTCTCATCATGCTGCGCCCTTTAAATAGCCTGAACCAATAGTTCCAATTTAAATCTCTCGCTTTTCTGGCATCTTGTTTACTTAAAGACAATGAAGGAACCATGCCTGAAATAATTGTAAACATTGATACATTTGGTTCCATAAACATAGATATATTCCATTGTGAAACAATTGACACTTAATAAATTCAATTCATCAACTTTTATCTGATTAATGTGACAGACATAATAGCATATTTCCTGTTTTTCACAGATCTTCTTTATTTTTGTTGGCGTGATGTCTCTCAAAATTTCTTTCATAGCCATTAAAACAACTTTCGCTCTCTTGTTTTTTGCCGTAAAATAAAAGAACATAAAATATACTAATTATTACAATTTATTACTAAATGTTGTTCACATATCATTTTCTTCATTTTCTTCTCTTTGTTGTTGCAACTTTTTAGTCAATCTCTTCCTTGGCCCGCCTTCCCTATCCTTGACATATCTTAGCCACTCCTTCATTGTCTTCTCGATTTCATTATTAGTAGACCCCTGTCTACTTCCTCTTACAGCATCTGAAATTTATACATTTTACTGATTTTATTTAAATATACACTACTAATTAGAATTTACTAGTTAAAAGGCACATAAATCTGAAAAAATGCAAACAGAGCTAAGGGGATAAGACTTTGATAGTAAAGAAATATTTAGAATTACAAGTCAATAGATTTAATAGTAGCAGAGATATTTGACATAATTGAAAATTGAAAATTTTAATCTAAAATTTTAAGTTAAAAAGAGACATTTAAAATAAATTCTGTCAAAATGCAAAACAGAGTTATGATGATCATTTACAACACAAGAGTCATATCTTACACCCACGGCGTAAAATAATTTTCTAGCACCAGTGAAATCACTTTTGAAAAAGTAAAAATACAAACCTTAAATATGACTTTTTTAAGTCTAAGTTTTTCGAATGGTTTTTTTTTTAGCCTTTTCCAATCCAGTTGTATTCTAGGGTAACTTCCTGAGACAAAGTGTGTGACATAACACGGCGAACATTGCTCTCCACACTATCTCCTCCAATTAGACATAAATTTGCTGTCTGAAATGAAGAAAAAAACAATTTTTGAAGACGGGGTAAAGTAATTTGTGTTTAATGCGATCATGAAAAACATAAATAAATATGGACTGTTTTATAACTGTACATTTTAACCATACATAAGGCGCAGTTTGTCAACCCCAAATTCATTGCTATGGTAGGGTAGTTGCTCTTCAGTTGAGTTGTGCTCCCCAGGGTATTTGGGCTCCCTGTTCTGGGAAAAGTATTTGTTTAATATAACAGGTATCAATTTGAAATGTATTCTGCTTAAACGGAATAGAAATTCTAACAATCATGATACAAAAATTTGTAAATGAAAAAGTTAAAAAAGAACCATAATAAACATATACAAGAGACCATCATAACTTCAGTGCGGGGTAACTGGTTAGATAGCAAACTTACGATTATAAAGGAGCCACATAGGCATGATATATTGCCCACTGCACAATCTATGTGTATTGCGATACGCCACTAAAGTGTAATCGCCAGTACGTTACCGGATAACGTATTGTCGAACATTTTTTACATACTTATCACTAATTCATGTGGTGCAATAGTTTATAAAAACAACATCTTTTCATAGCAAGAAATCAGCGTTGTGAAATTTTACTCAACTAGCCACAATTTCACATGATCATTGATATAAACAATGTGTTTAAAACCAATTTTTCAAACAATTCATATTCATCACTGTTATTTGTCACCATTTTGGTAAGGGACACTACTCTTGATAGCATGTACCGGTTAGACTGTTTCGTACCGATACGAATCGTACCCAGGCTTTTCGTACCCCAGTTGTGCGGTACACCGGTATATTTTTACACCACTAGGAGCCAATTAAGACAAACCTTGAGCCTGTTTTCAGTATTAAAGAAGCTGATCTGAAGATGGAAGGCAAAAATAAAGAATTGTGTTGTATGAAAAAAAAAATGAAAAAAAAAACAAATAAGGGAAGTTGATCCTGATGTGCAAACCTAAATCACCCTTTATTCAGAAAAAAAAATAATATACATGTTATTTAACCAACAAATGAGACTAGGTTCTCAAAAAGGCTGTCTCGTCCTAAAGATATTTGTGACAAACACTGCATCATCACTGTCACATGTTTTAATTCATTTACCTTACCTTTTCTTGGCCTTTTCACATTCACCTCGCCAATACTCCACATCCTGTGTGAGGGTCAATATGTATTTGTTTTGGTCACTGATTTGTTCCTCTTTTTGGAGACGTTCTGCACAAGTTACATCTGACAGCATAGACATGAATGATGAAGGTATTGCTATGCTAGAAGAGTGCGGTGAAGAAAACTGGTGGGGTGCAGGTGAATCAGAAGGTAGTGTGGTTGTTGCTGCAGTTCATGAATTTTTACATTCATGAACAGTTCAAGAATTTTATTCAACACAATTTTAATGTCACATTTGCACTTCATGTTCTGGAAATGAACAGTTCATGAACTTCCTTGGGGAAAGGAAGTTACTAATAATGAATTATTTAAGAACAACTGTTTTTGAATAATTCATGAACTATTCATGCAAAAATGTATGAAATGCTCTTGGAAAAAAACGGAAATGTGTATTTAATTTTCTAAATAACTTGAGTATTCTTTAATTGCCTTCAAAAATTTTTGAATTCCACATATGACTTTATTTTACCCAGGAAACTTATTAAAGCATACAATGTTTTTATACAAAAATAAAATGTTTAAGTGTAGGGAATTTTAAACTAGTAATAAATTTCCCCTTATCCCCATTTGCTGATTACAAAATTTAAATATGCCTTTTAGTTTTTGAAATACAACAAATTACACTAAAAAACGAAAAACCCCCTCTTGAAAATTGACTAGAAGGCTTAAATTCCCCCGCCCCCAATTTAAAGATAAGATTGTTGAAAATCTCATTTTAAATTTTTAACTACCATTTAAAAAACACTTTCATAGTTTTTCCCGTCTTAAAATTTAAAGACTTTGAAAAACTGAATATCCAATCCTTTAGTTTGATGACAAGACCCAAAACTTGAAAAAAAATGGGGGTCTGTAAAATTTACTTTCTGCAGAGAACTTTTTGGTAATTTTCGAATTTCTTCACAAACATTTCTCTTCCGATGCCTGTTTTTGTAATAACAAGTCTTTCTAATGTTTGCATTTTTTGTTGATTTAGTGCTGGTCTCACTGATTCTCCAGACTTTATTGGGGTTTTTTTTTTTCGGTTTTGCTTGACAGTCTTAAGCTCGTCTTCAGAAAAAAATGTCTAGGCAAAATCTGAACAGTGCCGTACCAATATCTTGATGGAGAGAGGTGACTTACCAACGCACTGCTCTTTCCTCATCATTTGTGAGTCACAGGTGCTTGTGGCTAGAGACTCTTTTTGTATTTTCCTTTTCTTCCCCCTTTAAGCTTTAATTATCTTTTCCCAAACTGAAAAAATTTATACAAAAATTTCAAAAAACCAAAATTAATAAAAATGTTTCTATTTGGGAAGCCCCCGGCGCCCCCTTTTTGTAAAACAGAAAAAGTACACCCACCATGCAAAAAAAGGGAAATATTTGAAAAAACTGAAAAGGGGCCCCCCCGAAAAAGAAGGGGGTAAAAATTTTAGGGGGACTTGGCCCAGCTCAAAAATCCTTTTAGAAACCCCAACATTTTGTCCCTTTTGAATTTTTTTTTTTCTTGCTCGGGTTCCCCCTTTTTTTTGCTGATTTTCCCAGAACTTGACTGACTGGGACCCTTTTCCATAGATGATAGGGGTGAAATAAGGGGAGTTTCCGGGGTTTTAAAACCAATTTTTAAATCATTAAAATTTATGGGAAAAATGGGATTTATATCGGGACTATTTCCAGATGTCTTATTATTGTCTACTGCAGCCTTGAAGTCTCTCTTTAGGGACTTAAATTTATTCTCACATTGTTTCGCGGTTACTTCAATGCCCTCTTTATTCATTGCTTCTTGAATCTTTCAAACAAATATTTAGTCAACTGAATATTTATATGTGAAAATCATCTGGAGCTTAAGTTTATTGGCTACCTACTGCGCTAAAAATTGAATGTATACATATTATATTATGAACTTACAGTTAGCTGGGACTTTCTTCCTCTGTGAATAATTTTAGTAGCCCGGCTTCAACAGCCTCAAATGGGCCCTTCTTGCGTGAAATAATTCTCTCAAGTTCTTCTTCGGCATCATTTTTTGTCACATTTGTTTTAAGTTTTCTCTTCAGTCTCCTCAATTCTGATTTACGAACGTACCCATCTAAAATCACTTCTAGCTGAGCACGTGTTACATACCTGAAAAAAAAAAATTAGTGCAATATGTCAGCCACTGCAAGTTAAAGAACAAGAAATAAAAAGTCATAAATAGCACTAGAAACTAGACAGAGTATTACAGAGTATTATTTGGTACCGTCAAAGTTTCCCATCACTAACTCAATTCTGCATTTCTCACCTCACCTTCTGTCGTTTACACTTTCCATGGTCTCACACAAACAGAATATGCCAGGGTTCTAAAGTATGTGTCTGGGTCAAGACGCCATGGAATGTTGGGTTTTCTGGTGGTCATAAAACACTTTTGAATGTTTTTCCTGTGGCATAGATCTTAGGTCAGAACGGGCAGGATCCGATCTTGATATCGCTTTTGGCTGTTGGCTGCTTTTCTGCCATTATTCAACCAAGGGTAATTTAACCTCTGAATTAATGCTTCAGCCACTCTGAAGCCAATTACCCTTTGGGCTTGCTAGCAGTTTCTACCCTTTTGTTCTACCGGTTTGGATTTACTTTGCTCTTTAGTTATAATTTCAACATTTTTGCTTGTTTTTCTGTTACTTTTATAGAATTAAAAATCTCAACACACTTTTGGAGTTTTAATTATTAATTTTAATTTCCAAATTTTTAATAAGAACTGTTCATCTTCTAAAGGTCCTCCCCTTATTTAAAAGGAAAATCAAAAAACATGATGCCATTTTACAATGTATAAATTTTGGTATGAAAATTCTAAATAGAATACTTCAATGGTCCAAATTCAAACATTTGGTAAACATAGTATTTCAGATATTCATATACATTTTCTTACAAAAGAGTATCTACCTTCATTTTGTTAGTTTTACCGTGCCTTACGGACTCCACTCTGGCTCTGTCTGTCCTCCCAGATGCAGGGTTTTTAGATTTCCTTCTTCCACTTCCTTGTCCCCTTACACCTGAGCCACCGGGTCACTAACAAAAAAACAGAACCCAAAAAAACATGCCACTTGTTATAGACTTTTTATGACAAATTATTACAATTCAGTTGATAACAGAACATACATAAAAGCTATGCTATCTATTTAGAAAATAGCAATTTTTGTAGGTTTTATTGTTTCAGTAACATAACTTTATCAAAAAGTTAGTAAAACAGTGTTTAGAGAAACTGCATCAGTTTTCTTTAAAAATGTAAAGAAATTCAAAAGTATGCATGTTTGTTAATTTTTTAATAAAAAAATGTGTGCATTGTTTTGACATGTTTAAGAATTTAATAAAGTTTTGTAGGCGATGTAGGCTAATATTAGGGCTGGAAATTAGCCATTTTTTATGAAATTTTCAAAAGGGTAGGGATATATTTAGGGGTATGCTTATTGTCAAACCCTGTTGATAATGTATATATTTCATTAATGCCGCAATCAAAAAATGTTGATCAGAGTATTAGGAGATTTGAAGAGGTAAACCAACATGACAAAGGTTTTTATGCTTAATGAATAAAAAAAAATATTTTGACCAACTTTTATAAGTTTCATTAACATTTGATATAAAAAGAGACCACAACAAAGTTGATCTCTGAAATAGATGATATGTTTTTCTTGGACAGTACAGGGTGATCTCTATTTTTGACCATAACTTGACCAATCAAAGTAGTTTTCTAAGATATTACATCCTTACAAATTTTGACAGGGATCCAGCTAATATGTTGTTTTCTACAATGTAGACAAACTTACTTTTGGTGACAATTGTGTAGTTAACAGGTAAACAGATCCTCACCAACTTATCTTTTCAGCACAACAACAGCAGCAACAGGTACTTGTTGAAACAAACAAAAATTAGGTCTTGGGTTGATGAATATAATATTTTTTTGTAAAAAACTTAGGTTATTTACATTTTTTAAACGGTAGTTATTATTTTTTCAACCATCTGTATATACATGTTTCTTACAATACATGAAAGCACAATTTATAATTTTACAACTGGATAATTTCTGGACTAGGATAGTAAAGACACATGTGTTTTAGAATAGTATAACTATATTGATTATGACAAAGGTTTGCTTATTTCTCTGAGTCAGTCTTTAGAGACAATTTCCATTACTTCAATTGTTTCGTAAGATTTATAATGCTGTAGTTTGATGCTAGTTTATTACACTGTATTGAAAACAGATTTAGCAAAGGCTCAAGGCTCAGTTACTTCTGACCATGATTTTACTGTAGATATTGCACAAGCAGTCTCAGTTTTGGTTTTCTCAAACAATGCTTAAGTTATGAGAGAAAAGAAACAGTATCCAGGGGTGAAGGCCCTTTGACTGTTTCTCCCTCATTTCAATTGCAAAAAAAAAAGAAAAATGTTTGACATCATGTTAATCATTGTTTTAAATTGAGGAAAACAAAGGGAAAAAGGTAAATATTAAATATTCACAACATTTTCTGTATTTGGTGTGATTTTTAATGAAAAGGTAGCCACTTTGAATGCAAAACAAATGGCCCCAAAATAAAGTTGGATGATGAAACCTAAAGTAGACAGGTTTATTGTGGGAGGAGAGATGATTCTCCTGGGCCAAAGGCACTGTGAATCATTTCTTGTCCCACTTATAATTTGCTTAAAAGGTTCTGCCAACCCAAGAAAAGAAAAATGAAATTGGTTGTGGTTAAATGGAAATCGCTGAATAAGCCAAGCCAGGCTTCACTTCCTATGGAAAAATAAACTAACATTTAATGGCAAGTCAGTCATTAAAGAAAATAATGGAGTATTTTAAGTTCTGTCCAGAAATTATTCAATGCATAAGTTGATGCTTACCAAGAGGTGATACTAATTTATGCAAATTAAAATTAAATATTATAATAAAACATATTTACTGTCAGTATGAAAGTGATAATTGAAAAAACAGATAGCTCAAGAGAATGATGAAGATGAATTATTATATTTATTGATATTAATTTTAATAGGAAATCAACTTATTGTTTTCCTAATTCAATATTAAGAGGCAAGATAAGAAGTTCATATATGTTTATTTGAAAATGAAAGAGACTTTTTCATCTCTGGGAATTTATGAGTCAAATTAATATAATGTAATTATATTTTGAAAGCAAAGTGACTTTTCTGATTTATTTGTTAAAAACATGATTTGAAATGTAGCATTGGTACCTGTTGTTGATTCTTGTATAAAGCATAGGCAAGTATCAGGTTACAATGTACTACTTGGCAAGACAGATAGTAAGATAAGGTCAAAAATTTACATTACAATCAAAGACATCAACTTTTGACTTTGACTTTTCTTTTATGACAGGTTTTTTTTTCTTGTCAATTTTTTTTTATGACAAGAAAAACCATATTGGAAACGTTTATGAATATATAAGTTCACTTTAAAGTTTATGCCCCAAAGCACTAGAAGTTTTCAGATTTTAAGAGGACACAAATTGTTAAAATAAAGGTAATACTGGTATATTTTCTATTTACTCTTTAATGCAATTTTATTATGTAATGATCTATTGAAAGATGATATTTATTAATATTTAGGTAGGTTATAGAACACTGGTGTCTCACATGGTCTTTTTACTTCATAAAACCTTTTTTTAGAGATTTATAGAAAAAAAAAAACAATAATTACCATTTACATACCTAGGTTCATTCAGTTGTACATGCATAATGATTATACTGCTAATAATTATACATGTAACAAGAAGATAGGTCAAAGCAGCTTATTTTATCTCATAAGTTGAAAAAATTTGATTGATTTTGGATGCAGTTAGGAATACTTATTTTTTTGGGGAAATAGATTTGTAAGTGTCTTTGATATAAGGTAACTCCAATTTCTCCAACATAAATGTAACCTAGGCAGTTGCATAAATGACTTTGCTGATTTAGTTGTTAGGTTGCACACCAAATATAAGGCCCCATTTACACCATTAAATGTGTTAGATTCAATGGCATACATGCAATAATTTACATAATTAGTATTATCTTACCAAACTTTGGAAAGGGGACTTGGTGGAAGAGAATCCCTTCTAAATCGTACTTTGTCTATAAAGCTTCCAATTTTCTCTGTGCCCACAGAAAAGAACTTTAAATTTCATTAGCTCTATAATATTATAGTACATACTTCAATAGCCTAATGAATTTACTGCTATTGTCAAATATCATACAACTAATTGACTGGGATGCTCCTGGAAGCCTCCTAGCTGATGACACTATTGAGTTTTGAAGAGATAGGCTTAAGTGTCATTGATTTCTTCAATGTTCTTACTTAAAGGTCATCCCCAAATATCCATTAAATGGATGATGGCCCATTGTCTTTGCTGCATGTTGTGATGTATTCTTGATTTGAAGCTTACTCACCTTGAAGTTAACTTGGTGTAACATAGCCAACAAGCTGACTAATGCATCTGTATATTCTTGTGTATTATAAGTTTCTCTTTCTGTTTTGTCAGACATATATTTCTATGCTATTTGGACAACTGATGAGAAAATCCTCGAATTTTTGACAAATTCATATCCCAATTTCTCAAAAATCTTCCCCTAGTCCAGTGTTGACCTCTTGCATTGTGAATATTATTGTCACAAATAAGCTTTGTTTTTTGCTGGCGCACCTGAGCAAATTTAAGTTTGATTTCTTGGACACATCTTTAGTATGTGGTACATTGTCACTGCTATAAAAATCTCATTCATTGTCAGAAATATCGGCTCTATTAATTTGTACTCTCACATTATGTCCACTTCTGTAACCTTCCATATAATGAGGATTTACATTTTCATATTTTTCAGAATCATTATAGTCGGGCTCAAAATGATCTTCATTTTCTATGGTATTCTCTGAATTCCCAGTGTTCTTATCTGGCATATCTAACAGGATCCTGGCTTCTCAAAGCTTTTAATTTGGCTCCAGATAAACTGTCTGTATTAAATGGCTTGTATTGTGTAGAAACATCATGCACTTGTTGCTATATGGGGCATGGTTGTAAGTAGTGTTGACAGAAAAGTCATTTGCAGATGTATTGATGACTTATATGCAAAAAAAAAACCTACATATTGGATGAAAGTTAATTATTTTGAAAATCCTGAATTCACTTCTTTTATTGATTGTTTTATCTCAGAGATTTCTGACATAAATTGTGGTACACATAAAGTACATGCAACCTTCATCTAGATATAAATAATGATAAATTTGTTTGCTGTCTGAGGTCAGTAATGTCTATTGTGATTCCACTGACTTTATGCTCTTCAAACCACTTGCTTCTCTATACTGTAAGTCCAAGCCGAGTGTTGTCAGATTTTACATATAAGAAAGCTATTCAGCTAGCTTACTCAGGTGCCCGTTTGTGCCTGAAATAATTCACAGAGGGGCATATCTGAGGTCTTTCTCCACAGTAAAGCTGGAAAGTGGCCATACAACCTGTACAGTGTTGGTGCAACACTTAACACCCCCCCCCCCCTCCTTATTCCCCTGCACACACACACAGAATACATGTCTGCCATAATCTTTAAGTAAATCCTGTTCCTATGACTGAGTCAGATTACTTGACTGAGTTTATGACTTAAGGCCTGGCAGTAAACCTTTAACATAAATCTGTGGCAGGTTTTGATATTTTTATGTGTGGACAAAGGTCACTCCATATATTCCTGAAAGTTATATTGCATATTATAGAACCTTTGTGATTGATTACAAAAAGGTTTATGATACAATCAATTGAGTTATTTTCAAACACAATTAACACCAGGATCTGCTCTGAGCAGGTCTAGGAGCCTCTCAAGGCTGAAGATCTAGTTGGTCCAGGTTTAAGTCGGATAAGAGTTATCAATTCTGACCTCGCCAAGGCCGGCCACATTTGAATTATCCAAAATCTTGGCCAAGCACTCCAACCTCTCATCTTTGACCTTCACCTTGAGATGAATGCAACAGATAACGACACCCCCCTCATTAACCCAGGATTGGGTCAGTGAATCCAAAGGATAGTTGTCAGGGTCAAATTTGTGCCTGTTTTTCTCCTGTGCGCTACCATAACATAACCACAAAATTGTGTTCACAATACAACAAGTTCATTTCCTTATTTTTGATACTGTATAATCATTTAAAAGTTCTTTTTATATAAAATAATTCGATTAACATGAAAATATATGAAGTAATTTAATGTTTTATTTAAAAATAAATATTTATGCATAATTATAATTTGTTTTAAAGTCAAGTAAGTAAAAAAATAAAGCAAAATCCCCCCCCAAATAAACGAGACTTACCTCAGTTAAAGTTGATGTTTGTTTGGGATTCTTTGTAGTCATATAACACTGACGAGATCAGATGAGATGCACACGATGATCAGCCAATAACCTCAGACTTCAACACCAAAAATACTTCCTTTACAGAAAATTCAATCAAACACCTATATCATAGAAAAGGGTGGGCAAAACAAAAAAGGGTAGGGCATCTGATAGACAACTATTTTTTGAACAGGGATCAATACTGATTTGTGTTGGTGAATAATAAAACCAACACTTTCTATTAAAGAGACTGTATCACTAACATTGTTCTGGCATTCAATTTTAGAATCGCCCATTAATAACGAGTCATCAATATAACCAGAATTTGTGTAGCCCATTTTGCGTAACTTGGCATAAATTGGTTTCATTAACTTTGTAAAGAGTTTAGGAGCACAGCCAATACCATTAGGTAAAAAAGTATACTGATAAATTTCATTTTTCCATTTAAATCTTAAAAATTTTCTATGTTCTTTGCAGATAGGTACCAAGTAGTATGCATGACACAAATCAACCAAGGCAAACCACATATTTGTCTTAATTAATTTCAATGTGGATTCAAAAGTATCCATTTTAAAATGATCATATTCTACATGCTTATTTAACTTAAATTAAGAATCATTCTAAGTTCACCATCTTTTTTCGGTCTTGTGAAAATTGGAGAAATAAACTGACCTTCAGTTTTTTGGACTTGTTCCAAAACATTCATGCTTAATAACTTGACCAGTTCTTTTTCAATTATATTCAAAGGTAGCTTACTACCATGCTGTTCTCATGATAAACCTTCAGAATCTATTCCATTATCATAATTATCATCATAATTTGAACCATCATAGTCAAAATAACCATGGCTGTAATCATCAGACTGATATTCATAAAGGTGGTCAACCCTAATGGTCAAAGACTCCACTTTCTCATTTGTTTTGTCATGTCACGTAAAATCATCAAGGCTTCACAATTTGAAACCGGAAATATTGTGACTTACAGTTGATGAAGACGATTTCACTGGTGTCTTCTTAGTAGAAGCCAACTTTTTCCCTTTATCTGTGTTTTCTTTCGGATTTTCCGTACTTTGTGTGGTCTTCTGTGAAGAACTTGACCCATTTTTTTATCGTATTCATTCCGTAAAGGAAACCAAATATCAAATAGAAAGACTAGCAAAATAAGGTTCTTATCGTAACAAAAAGTGAAACGATCAAATAAACCAGAACCTACTTCAACAAATTATCCACCCACGTGGAAATATCGGCTAGTAGAGTAAAAACGAACCGTGTCTGTTCACTCTGAAAATCGTATACGCACTGAGGTTATCGGCTGATCGCCACATGCATCTCATCTGAGATCGGAAGTGTTATGACGTAAAAGAATCTTATTTGTTTTAATTGAAAAATAATTCATGTTAATACATATAATTTTAAATATGGGTTATTTATGTATTTATATATTTTCATTGGCTTTCATAATGTATATATTTAAACTTAATCCATATTTACAAGAATATTTGCTTCTATCTACCAAATGACATTTTGTTTAAAAAAAGTCAGGACCAGGATTCAAGCCTGGGTCTCCAAACTAGGAAGCCTAGTATTCTTCTCCACTGGACCATCCTGACATTATGTATAAAAGCAAGTCATTTGGTGATAAAGTACATAAAAGTATACCAGTATTGTTAAGTTGATAGAAGGTTTCTCACAACAGTCACTGTAGAATTTAAAGAAAATCACAATACGGCATGTTGTTTAAAAATAATCAAAGTGACCTTTATTTTCTATTTCTTGATATATTTTTCAATATCGAATGAGAAAATTCTTCCCCTCTGCATTTTCAGGGACTTGGGACCCTCAACTGTGTATACAATTGGTTGCATTACAAGAATTGTCTTTTTTTCACTTATCCAAATGTACTTTGCATGAGGTATCTTCTAAGATGTCATCTCCATGTGGACGTTTTCGCTGTGAAGAGTTACACAAAATAGTCATGATAATTATATATATGACATTAATTAGACTTCACACGCGTTATCACTCTCAGAATGTCAGATAAATGTCATCTCCATGTGGATGTTTTCACTGTGAAGGGTTTAAAATTCACACAATAGTCATAATAATTATATATATGACATGAATTAAAATTCACACAAGGTATCACCCTAAGAATGTCAGATAAATGTCATCTCCATGTGGAAGTTTTCACAGTTAAGAGTTTCACACAAAAGTCACAATAATAATATTAAATTTGTAATAATTATATTTATAACATTAATTAGACTTCACACAAAGGTATCACCCTAAGAATGTCAGATATTTATAATAATGTCATCTCCATGCAGTTAAGAGTTACATAAAGTAGACATAATAATTATAGATGAAAATTTATTAAACTTCACCCAAGGTATCAATCTAAGAATGTCAGATAATGTCATCTCTATTTATAGCACAAATTCCAATAGCATGGAACACATATCAAAATGTCCTTGATGAAATGTCAGATACAGTTAATAACAATTAGTTAGATAACACTGAAGGAATTGTTCCTATTTTGTATAATTTTGTTTTGTTTTCCATAACATTTGGCTTTCAGAGTGCCTCAAGCCACTCTTCATCTTCATAAGATATATCTGCTGTGACTGGGCAGTATCTATTACTAAAATATTGTTTAAACTTCTCATGCCAACCTGAATTCCTTTCATGACCACACTTTTTACAAAAGATGGTTTCCTTTTTAGGTTCATAATTTCTCTTTTTTATTCCAGCTTTTTCATTTTTTTGTTTTTTCGTTCTATAGCATTGAGTAGTATATGGAACTGGTGTCGATATAACCTGTGTTGCAGAACCCTGTGAGGCTGACACAAAAGGTGAAGGATCCTGATCTTTAACTCCTATATTTGAAGGGTTAAAGACAATAGGAAATGCTTTCCCTTCAAAAACAACATACGGATGACTACATTATGCCTCGGGTATCTTCGGTTCAGTTGTGCGACGTCTCTTTAATTTTGCAATTCCAGCAGTCACTGTCAACTGGAAGATTAAATTTGTGATGCTCATCTGTACCAGATGGCAGAACCTTTGGCTTCATCTGAGGCTGGAGTGGTGGAGCACATGTAGCTTGTTCTGGCTGTTTAAATGTGACGCCTTGTAGCAGAACCTGCTTATCCATGGACATCCGGCACGTTTTGTGAACCTAAAAATTGAGATCATAATTTATATACTTTTATCATATTCATAAATATATTTATTGTATGGAAGACATTTATATCCAATTTTTTCTGTTTGTTTGGTATATGCAAATTCATGAAAAAAGACATTTCATATCAAATACAATTAACGTCTGAGCCCCATAATGGTCAATATTGCAATTTGGGAAAATATCATGCTAGTTTTTTTCTATATTAGATGAGAAAATACAGGTCAAGTTCGAATTTGGTCATGGTTCGATGATTTTTGGCAGAGTTATGCCCCTTTTACTTTGAAAATGATATGAAATTTTCAGTTTCCGTTCATTATCTCCCCAACAGTACAACACATTCAACTCAAACTTGACATATGGATACGTCAAAGGAATGCGCAGGTCAAGTTCAAATTTGGTCATGATTCAATGATTTTTGGCAGAGTTATGCCCCTTTCACTTTGAAAATAAGGCCATCCTTAAAAAAATGTTTGTTTGCAGTAACCCGACCCAGAATTTTCAAGGTGGGTAGGTAGGTCGATTTTTTTTTGATTTTTTTTTTTATTTTTTTTATTTTTATTGAACTGTACTCCCAAATAAACATGGAATTTCAAAATGCTGGACAATATATTCTTTAATAATCTGGTAACAATTAATAAATTGATAACAGAATTCTAATTTAATAAGAACTACATTTTATTTCTTCTATTAACCTTTAAAAGAACGAAAACAAAGCACAGGGCATAATTTTCTGATTAAAAAAAAAATAATTTTTTTATCCAGACCATGAAAAAACATTTGAGTAGGGGCAAATTTTGTGAGTCGGTCGCGTTACTGCAAACAAACATTTTTTTAAGGATGGCCTAATATGAAATTTTCAGTTTCCGTTTATTATCTCCCCAACAGTATTACACATTCAACTCAAATTTGACATATGGATATGTGTTCGGATGGTTCAATGATTTTTGGCAGAGTAATGCCCCTTTCACTTTGAAAATAATATGAAATTTACAGTTTCTGTTCATTATCTACCCAACAGTGTTACATATTCAACTCAAATTTGACATATGGATATGTTAAAGGAATGCGCAGGTCAAGTTGGAATTTGGTCATGGTTCGATGATTTTTTTGCAGAGTTATGTCCCTTTTACTTAATGATATAGATACATCTTAGGAATAAGCAGTTTAAGTTTGAATTTGGTCGTGGTTCAATGATTTTGGACAAACTTATCTTTCCTGAATGTTGAAAAAAATTTGAACTTTCAGTTTCAGCACTCGTACTTTTGTGGAAATGGATGTAGCCATTATTTTGGCTACAAATATGCAATATGCTATTTTCAAAAGGTTAAGACTGAATAATTTCAGTGCCTTGAACATTGTATGAAAATGGTTTGTGTTAACATTGAAAAGTTTTAAGGGCTTTGAACTTAAAATGAAAAAAATAATTTGTGCAAACAAATTTGGAACTAAATATTATAACATCTGAAATTTTGGCTGCATCTGCGGGGACATCTGTGGCATGATGACACATTTCTAGTTTTTCAAAGTAAGCGGCAAGTTTAGGCACCACAGACTCTAGAGTCCTCTTTGCGTTGGCCTTCACTATTTTTCGCAGTAAAAACATTTAACAGCCCATATTCTCCTTTTCTCCTGAATATAGTTTTGAAGTGTTCAATGTTCAGACCGAAACTTGCAATATTGTCAGCAGTTGCATTCTTCATCACCCCAGCTGCAATAGGAAATTCGAGAGTTGGAAATTTTTTCTTTTTTTCTTTATTACAGTCCATATTGTATTTAATATCAATTGGTTGAAAACTTTTTACAATCATATAATCATTTTGCGTTGACACCATCAGGGACACAAGCTTCGATAAACATTTTACGTCCGCTTCTGCATTGTGTGCATTGTAGCCCTTGCACAAAAAATCACAGGCTAGATCTTCTTGTTTGTATGAAGTTCTATTTGGATACACATGTTTGAACACAGGTAAAGAATCAACTAGCCCTGTGATAGCTGACAAGAAATTTGGTAGCAATCCACAAACTTTATATGCTGCTGTCAATACAATAAAGTCGAATCGCCTTCCATTGTGGGCAATAATGTAAATATTGTCAAAAGTTTCAAGCCATGATAGAAATTTTTTCAATGCTACATGTTACGGAACTGGTAACACTGTCACACCATCCACTGCCATCACCTTTTCATTAACCATAATAAGTTTGGTAACATTCTTTGCAGCTGATGTGATAGGAATTTTTGGTATAACATACTTGTTGAATGTAGAACCAGTTGACATTTCAACAGCAGCTATCTGGGTGATGTGCGGAATTTGAACTCCCGTTACTGAAACATAAATGATCGTAATTAGTCCCCTACCGGTTTACCGGAGGGGACTTTAGGTTTACCCTCCGTCCGTCTGTCTGTCTGTCCGTCCGTCCGTCCGTCTGTCCGTCCGTCAGTCCGTCCGTCCACAAAACTGGATCCCGCGATAACGCAAAAAGTACTGAAAATATTTTAATGAAACTTGACATATGGATAGATGGCAGTATGGAGATTATGCACGTCTTTTTCTTTTCTTCCTATGTTGAAAATTCTGGTTGCTATGGCAACAAATAGACTGAAAATATGGCAAATTTTACACATAACCTGGATCCCGCGATAACGCAAAAAGTACTGAAAATATTTTTATGAAACTTGATATATGGATAGATGGCAGTATGGAGATTATGCACGTCTTTTTCTTTTCTTCCTATGTTGAAAATTCTGGTTGCTATGGCAACAAATAGATTGAAAATATGGCAAATTTTACACATAACCTGGATCCAGTGATAACACAAAAAGTACTGAAAATATGTTTATGAAACAGGACATATGGGTAGATGGCAGTATGGAAATTATGCACATCCTTTTCTTATCTTCCTATGTTGAAAATTCTGGTTGCTATGGCAACAAATAGACTGAATTTCAAGATTTCTGATTCTAGTTTTTAAGTTTTTTCACTATAAGTTCTTTATTTCTTAAGGTATTTTCTTCAAACTTTAAATATAAGTTGCTTGTCATCAACCACATCATATGTGACAAGGTTCACAACTCTAGCACAAAATTTATCAGAATTACCTCCCTTGAACTTAAAATTTTCATGAAAAAAACATTGTTTTTTTTTTAATAACTTCTTTTTCTGAATGTATCTACTTCAAACTTCATATAAATGTTTCTTATTATCACTCAACATTTGTGAGTGTTCAATACTCTAGCAAGACTATTTCCAGAATTATGCCCCTTTTGAACTTAGACTTTTTTTTGAGAAATTGGTAATTTTTACTCCAACTTCTTCAATCATGATAGGATTTTAAAAATGTTATATTTTGATAACAGGGATGTTTAAAAAATAACTTTAGAGTGTCCTTCAGTCCGTCTGTCTGTACATAAAAACTGTTTCCTGTGATCACTTTTAAAGAACTTTTTCAACAAATTTACTTAAAATAGGAACCTAAGTGAATGGCCAATGGCCCTTCAGAATGTTGCTTGGGCTCTTACCGGTAGGGGACTTATGGATTGCTTGCAATACTATGATAATTGCTTGTTTACTATAAAAATTATGTTCAAAGGTTACAATTACCATTGAATAAAACAAATAAGATCAGTTTTCTATCCAAGGTTCACAGTACTTCATGTATTCTTTTAAAACATAACATACCAAAGAACTAGAAGGTTTTTTGTCAAAAAAAACCCAAAAAAACATAAGTCTCCCAATTATGCACTATTAGGGTTGGTACTGATCAATCCTGTGAGGTTTGGTTGAAGTCCTACTTGCAGTTTGACCTGTGAAAGCCGGACAAGCTTAATGCAGACAGACGGTGAAGGCAAAAACAATGGGAGACATAATTCATTTTGCAAATTAAAACAAAATTTCAGCCTTGCATGAATATAATCTATTACTGCAATTTATGTATGAAAATAAATGTTGTACTCACACACTCCTGAGAACTGTAACAAATTGACTTGGGTAAAGACTAAACCTTGAATATATGTTAAATGGCCACTAGCGCTTAAAGTTCCAAATTGATCACTAAATAAATGTCCCAATGTCCAGCACTGATAAGCGATATCCTGTGACAATTAACATCTTCCTCCTGCGAATCCTTGTAATATGTATCCTCTGATCCAAACGATAAAGAGTATCATCATGTAAAGACCCCGTCTACTTCTCTTCTCTGATCGTACCAATATGTAATACTACAGCATGAAGTCTTCTCATCCTTCGATCCAAATGACAAAGGGTTTAAAAGTCCACAAAATGACTGCTACCCAAAATAATTCCAATGTTCACCAATAATAGTTGAACATATATAAATCCACGCACAAAGAATAGTGCTCTTCACAATAAAATACAGATAAAAATGTTAAGTTCCATAGTGAATCTTTCTATAAGCAGCTAAAAACACTGTATAAAATCCATATGATACCACGTTGGGCGCCAAATGTTACTCTTGGGCTTTTACATAAAGCATTATATATTAAATAAAAACCAAGATGTTGGGTTCTCTTCTCAAGTTCTCATCTTTATTTACATATCTGTCACAAGCAATTACAAATGATGGTTGACAGCTACTTGCAGTTACAACAAGTGACCAGTATATGGTACCAATCACATTCTGCATTACACTCTCTCTCTCAAGTGTGTGCTGCTTTGTCAAGATATATTTCCTCATAAAAAAGTAAGATAAACTTTCAAAAGTTTACAAAGATAACAATCTCAACTATTACACAGAAAAACGTAGGCCATACTGAAAACCCCGCGAATCAGCACGTGATACAAAGAAATTACTATCAACCAATCAAAACACAGTATGCCAACAATAAAGTTCAAAGTGCATGGCAATGACTAAAACTCTTACAAAATAAATTGAAAACACAGTCAGGATGGTTTGGTCACATATGCACATTCCAACCATTGTTCAATACCTCATCATTTGCTTGAAATCGCAATATTGTAAGTCTCATGTAGCTTTACAACTATACAGCAAATGAATGGGCGAGGAACAAATGCAAGCTTAACAGTACTTGCTGGCCAAACTTTTTTTGTTTCTTTATCTAGGGTTAATTGCAAATTGGACTCTTTACCAGTACTTTGTACCTTTCAACTTTTCCACATAATAACTAATGCCATATAAGGCTATAACTCAGGATCTATTGATCTATAGAACTGTACTCCATCTGATTTGCTAAATTTATAGGTTGAAAGAAAGTCACTTACTTAGATCAGTGGTTTTCAGATCAGCTACAATGTAAGTTGGTAGTCCATGTGGTAGAACTTGCTTGAATACTCCATGTGGAATAGGATCTGGCAATTGTTAAATATCCACCTCTTCATCATGACCAATGCCTGCCAGCAAACAGTAAATACACATAAATGAAAAAAAAAGAGTGTAATAATTACTTTGGTCACATAGATAAGGTATCTGTATAATTGTGGTCAATTTCCAAATAATTACGCTCTACTGACGCTTTCTTACCCAAAATAGTTTTAGAATATCTGCCCTGTTTGTCGCTTAGCAGCCATTTTGAACATTCGGATGACGTAATGGTTTCCCGCTATCGTGTTATCCGTTTACTGGTGAATGACGCAAAGGCACAGTTGTTGTAGTAAATTTTATTTTTTCTAGAAAAAAAAAGGGTGATTTAGTCATCTTAATGCAAAGGAATATATACAGTGCCCATCAAAAGTCTGGAGACAAGTCAATAAAAACAAGTATTCTTGGCAAAATGCCCAATTTCATTAATTCTGTATGTATAATGATACATTATAATTCTTTCATGTCACATATGATCACAAAAAACAATGCACAACTTAGATTAAAAGTATAAAATGCCAAATTTTGTCTCTTTAACCTAATAGCACAAAAACCAACAAACAGCAGTACAGAAAAGATCACACAGTTAGTGCTTAGTGTGTCCGCCTCAAGCTGCCAAAACGGCTTGAATTCTTCTAGGTATACTCTTAACTAATGTTCTACATCTATAAACTGTTAACTTATACCAGGAATCACAAACATTGGCAGTTATCTCAGATTACCATGATGCTTGTTCCCGAGCTTCATTTTGATGTCATGCCACAATTTTTCGATAGGGTTGAGGTTTGGAGACTGTGGTGGTCGGTTCTTGAAGCACCTAATGCGGTTCTAGGAGTGCCATTCTTTTACTATCTTGGCCCAGGAGCATTGGACACCATCATCTTGGTACCAGAACTCATCTCCATATCCTAGCAGATGAGGCGATGGTATGGCACAATTGCTTAAAATGTCAATGTAACCTTGGGGAATTCAAGTTTCCATGCACGACCTTCAGAATACCAGATCCCTGGTAGCTCATGGCACCCCATACCATGATTCCACCACCTTGAAATTTCTCTGATGACACAACACATTCGTCAAAAAGAGCTTCACTTGGACGTAGTCTGGAACATGTTGATCTTGCTCTCAGTGGTGAAAAAACAGTGGACAAATAAACCCATGTCACGCCAGAATGTGCTCTAGCAAAAGCCAAATGCTTCCCTCAATGATCATTGGTCAGCAGTGGCTTCTTAATGGCTTGATGACACTCTAATCCAACTTGCTGAAGTCTGCGACAAACTGTGGAATGTGAAGCATTAACTCCAGTCAATTCCCATGACCTCTTGAGCAATGGAACAATGAGTCTCCTGCCTTGTAAAGGTTGCCTGATAAGCAAGAGATCGTCTCTTAGTGTAGAGACCTTTGGGCGGCCCAATCTAAGTCAATAATGGTGACTTCAAGTAATGTCAAATCGATCAAGGATCTTGTGAACAATGGGTCTGGAAGAAGGAAAAGGAAGTTAAGCACAAAAGAGACATCCAAAGCTGATATTGTTCTTGCAAAAGAATTTTAAAGTATTCAGCAAGTGAAAAAATGATCAATTTAAGTAACCAACCTTCCTATTCCCAGAATGTTTGCAATTTCTGAAGCAGCCACTCCTTGACTTCTCAGGGTTTCACAGCGCACTCTGTCTTCATACGGAACCATTGTATTGTAGTGGAACATTCACTAGATTGACCATGGAAGTTATGTTGATATTTGGGGAGACATTTTTTATGGATTATCAAAGGTTTTTGAAGTGACCGAAAACACTAGTTAATTATCAGTTTTCTCTAAAAATATGTAAAACTGTAAGTTTGTCATATCAATATGAAAATCTTATGACTTTCTTAACATTTTTTATGCCAAAAGATAATAAATGGAGGTAATGTTATATTTCAAACAATAAAACTGCATTTGCTGGACAGATTTTGCCAAGTTTACCCAAAAATCAGTGAAATGTTGTGTGTCTCCAGACTTTTGATGGGCACTGTATGTTTATTACACAGAATTGTTAAGTTCATTTTGCTTAATTTGCATATTTTTATGACAATATCATTCGAAAAGATGCGGACAAAAAATTATATATAAGCCTTTTATGATATTACATACCACTGAGAAAGTGTTCCCTTGTTTATGTCTGGTAGCTGTATTTCAGTGTCTTTCATCACTGTGTGGTTGTTAAGAACACATTCTCAAATGCGGCTGTATGCTGACAGAAGCAATCCAAACCTAGTCATCTTTTGTGTGGATTTCCTGATATCTTGAGGGAATATCCTTAACAATTGGAGAATAACCGATTCCGTGTAACGGTTGCTGTCAGGCCACTGTGCTGGACCTTGATTCGGTCCAAGTCAACACCTGCAAATACACAAATAATATGACATATGAAACACAAACAACAAAGGCAAAGCATAAAAACATAAAATAATATATGCAAGTATGCATTTTACATTAACTTAATAAAAAATCATTTTGTTGTAAAGCTCAATTAAACATAAATACACACCTTTTTAAGAACAATACATGAATGTGTTATGTATTATTAGCTCACCAGAGCCGAAGGCTCAGGGTGAGCTATAAGTATCAAAGGGGGATGCTCTGCGTCCGTCAACAATCGTCTTCTCTGAAACTACTGAAATGTACTTCAAATTTGGTCTGTAGCATCCTTGTGACAGTCACACTTGAATTTGCTCATGTCATTCCAATTGGCCCCTTTTAGGGGTCAGCAGAGCTAAAAATAGAAATATCTTTAAACATCTTCTTCTACAGAACTAATTGATGGATGATCACCAAACTTTGTCTGTAGCATTCTTGGGTAGTCTTTTATCAAGCTTGCTCATATTGATGTGATTGGCCCCTTTTAGGGGTCTCTAGGGCTAAAAATAGAAATACCTTTAAACATCTTCTTCTACGGAACTAATTGATGGATGATCACCAAACTTTGTCTGTAGCATTCTTGGGTAGTCGTTTTATCAAGTTTGCTCATATGAATTTGATTGGCCCCTTTTAGGGGCCGCTAGAGCTAAAAATAGAAAAAAACCTTGAAACGTCTATTTCTACAGAACTAATTGATGGATGATCATCAAACTTTGTCTGTAGCATTCTCAGGTAGGGTTTGACTAGCTATGTATGAATAGTTGAATACCCATAATGTTAAGGTAAATGGTACCAGCTGGTTGGTACGCTGAATATGCCTAAGTAAAATTGAAGAGTGTCGATGTATCAATTAATAACATTAGATTTAAAACATGTTTTGTGTGTAGGAAGATTGACACTTGTACTGGTTCCCACTTCTACAGTGCACTAAAGTTAAATAGAATAAATAAATAGAATTTAAAGGAACTTGATTTATTTTTATGCATATTTATTATTCTTTGAACAAAGAAGTAAAACTACTTTTTGTTATTAATAAATGCACACATATGCTATGAAACACTGTAAAGAAATACACAAGGATAGATATTAAAACAGTTATAATGAGTATGTCTACTTAGCACAGTAGGGAGATTTAATCTCTACAACTCCCTCACCACAACAGTCACATGAAACCAAGCCATCTGGACTGGCACCTATAAATGGGATACTTAGGATTTATCCAGAGTCCACTTTGCTGAATTAATAAATTTGAATGTGTTTGTTTCATTACGGACTCGTTTGACTTCAGGGCATCTTTTTCATGTTTACAACCATACACTGTGGCATTATTCCTGAATTTATTAATTCCACATACTGCATGTACTGTTGATATGGCTGGGTTTTCAACATCTCCAACACATACTGCTTTCATATTTGAGGCAGTTATTAGTCCCATACGCAGTCTATGCCACTCTTTGGATTTGCTCTGCTCTTTTGTTAAGATTTCAACATTTTTAGCTTGTTGGTCTAAGTATGGTTTGGATACAATAGATGACCAACTCTGACTGGGTGTTCAATATTTATTTTGATGATGTGAATATGAAACCTATAAAATGAATAAACAATTATAAATACATGAAATACAAAAACACAAATTAAAATACAAATTCAATATCAATATCATTTCAACATTTCATATTTCAAAACAATTCCAACTATTTAATTCATCCATTTCAATACATTTCTTTTAAGTAATTTAAAGTAAAACATATATTTACCAGGTGCAACTGGATGACCTCTGTTATATAAAATTATAAATATCAAATCCGTTCTATAAAGAACAAACGTAAAGTTGATTTATATAAAGACAATATTCAAAATGTTCTATGAAGAACTACTGATGTTAACTCTACAATGCAAAGTTTTAAAATGATTTCTTAGAAAAGGAATGTAAATTGCCCATGCATAAAATGATATGAAATCACTTCTCAACCAATCACATTCTTACTTAAAAATATACAAAGTATTTATGGACATCACTTAACAACACAGGACATAACAAGAGACAGTTCATTGAGCATAGTAACTCACAACAAGAACAAGACACTACCCATAATTCTTATAATGATGAATGAAAATGATGTCATGTGATTATGTCTGAATGAATGAAAATGTACAGTTAGTTATTTACTACAGTGATTACAACTGTGTTTGTAAATATAGGATGAGTATACAGATAGGCAGTAAATTGACCTTATCTCCATATTAATTCCACATACTGCATGTACTGTTGATATGGCTGGGTTTTCAACATCTCCAACACATCCCCTGTGAAAATTTCAAAAGCAGTACAAGAAAAGTTCTTGCACTGGTCAAGAACATTGTTCAAGAATTGTATCTGAACTGCTCTTGATATGTTCAAGAACTGTTCAAGTACATTTTAAAAAATGTTAAATTGGACAATTTTTAGGAACAATAGTTCTTGAGGAGTTCTTAAAACCTGTTCAGAACAGTTTAAGTGCAGTTCTTGAACAGTATTTCTTGAATAGTTCAAGAACAGTATTTCTTGAATAGTTCAAGAACTCTTATTCTTGAACAGTGCATAGACTATTCATGAACAGTGTTCAAGAACACTTCAAGGGCTTTTGTTCCTAAAAATTGTCCAAATTTAAACATTTCTTAAAATGTACTTGAACAGTTCTGAAACATATCAAGAACAGTTCAGATACAATTCTTGAACAATGTTCTTGACCAGTGCAAGAACTTTTCTTGTACTGCTCTTGAAATTTTCACAGGGTTACAAATGACACAATTTGAAAAGGCAGCTAATGGTAATATTTTGGCTATCTGCCTAACATTACACATGGCCTTTACAGTATTTCTAAGCAAAAATATGGATGGAAGGACAGACAAAGCAGCATATCAAAACCTTACCTTGGCACTAAATTGTACCACGGGTGAGCTAAAAAGGTCAGTCTGTATGGTCAACTTGAAGGTCTATGCTAAAGGATTGTTGTGTCCAAGGTTGAAGACAATCCATTGAAAGATAACATATTTGTAGCTACTAATTGCAACAAGAGCTGTTCATCAAGCAGCGGGTTTGACTTTTCTCAGTTCTGGATAGTAAAAAGTACATTATTTACACTTTGACCTGAAAATGCAGTTTTTGATACTAAAAATGTATAGAATCACCTAATTTCACCTAAAATTTTACATTTGTAGGTTGATTAATACCAATGTTATTGAGCGAAAACCATTTTCAGTTTCAAGGTAATAGTGACCTAATGACCTTTGACCTTGTGACCCAAAATCTAACAGGGGTATTCTACTCAATAAATAAAAGGCATCCTATGAAGATTAAACACTCTGGGCCAAATGGAACTTAAGTTATGCTCCATAAACCACAGAAAATTGTGACCCTGACCTTTGACCTTATGACCCTAAAATCAATAGGGTCATGTATTGGACATGGCTGTTCATCCTATAAAATTTTACAGCTGTAGGTTGGTTAATACTTTAGTTATTGAGCAGAAACTGTTTTCAGTTTTAAGGAAATAGTTAATTTGACCTTGTGACCCAAAAATCAATAGGGGTTTTCTATTCAATATGGACAATCATCCTATGAAGTTAGAATATTGTGGGCCAAATGGAACTTAAGTTATGCTCCAGAAACCAAATTGCTAATGGACAGACGGACAGATAGACGGACACCAGGAAGAACTGTTACACCGAATCACTGATGGCTATAAAACACACTAGCATTTTACAATTTTTCTTTCATAGCTTCTCTTCTTGTTGTCTTAATGATATTGTCCATCTTCTTCCTGAGGACATCAGTTTGTAATGATGGACACTTTTTGAGGACTGCTTTTTCAAGAAGTTCCATTTTCTTAGTGTCAAGGGCTGGCCTTGTGTTTGAATCTGGAGATTTTATTGTTTTCTTACCAGTTCGAGAACAAATGATTAGTTCTTCTTTGGTAAAAACACCAAAACATAATTTTTTGAAACACTCGTTAACTTCTTTTTCACTTCCAGACGACAAATGGCTAACCAAGTCCAGCAGTTCATTAACATGTTGCTCCATGCTGAACACCTGTTGGAACCTGGTTCCACTGCTGGCACTATGCTCATCTTCTTCCCTCCTTGGCTTTTTTATCGCCCTTTTTAGTTCCTTCATCTCTTTTTCTAAGATTTCTATCCTTTTTTCCAGAGATCTTTTCTTGCTGAAAATTACATAATATAATAAGATATACAATTATTCTCCAGCAATTTTGATGTTTTTTTAGAGGTTGATATTATTGTAATTCACACCCCTTTTACTTGGTACTTTTACTCTTAAAATACTGGATGCAGTAACGGAGAAAAAACTATGCAAGAAAAATCAATTATGTATAATTATGTATTAAGTTATAGTAAAAAAATAACATTGTTAACATAAATTCCAAGATCAAGGGGAATAACTATGGAAATAGTCACGCTAGAGTTGTGAACCTTGTCACACAACATGTGTGTAATGATAAGAAATATTTGGATTTGCTCTGCTCTTTTGTAAAGATTTCAACATTTTTGGCTTGTTGGTCTGTAACATTTATTGAGTTAAAAATCTCAGCACATTTCTCACGCAGTTCTAATGAGTCCATTTTAATATATTGTTCATCTTTTTAATGGATCAGGGAGCTGCCCATCTCTGAGTTTTTTGGGGATGTATTGTTTTTGATAAGTCCTTGTAACTGCTAGTACAATCATGCACATGACCCTGTGCTATAAAGTTGCTGGAGTGAAAATTTTTTTTCCTCTTTGGTTGGTACAGCTGGGATCTCTGGCAGCTTTACTGTACCCCTAATCTCCACTTCCTCCCTTGTAAATAAGGTATCAAAAAGTAAAATGCCATTCAAAATGAAAAAATAATGAAAATTCTAGTTCTTTTATAAGGAAGCTTCAACCTATGTAGTGCTTTGTTATGTAATGTAGGACAATGTTCTTCATTCCACAAGACTTTAAAAGTGCATGCCTCCAAGTGAAACAAAACCTTTTAAGAAAAGTAAAAATAATAAAAATTTAAAGAAAGATTTTGAGTTATATGCATTGCAGGAGTTATTTTGCAGTATTTATCGCCTATCAAGTTTGCTCATATTAATTTGATTAGCCCTGTTTAAGCTAAAGCTTGAATGCCCCAGGTCATGGCATTTCTTCAAATTATTGTTTAAACATATTCTATGCTCAAGTTTAATATGAGAATATATTGACATTCCAACACTGAAAAGCAGTTGTTTCTGGTGAACGAATCAGAGCCATCATGGCCCTCTTGGCTATGAAAAACAGTGCAAAGGATAATTGTCCGGTTAACAGCAAATGGTTGCTGCTCCTGTGACATTGACTTCAAATCCCTCATCCTCAGCCTTCACAGTACAAATGGTTGCCAACGAAGGATCAGACAAAGCTTATTCTCCTTGTCCTATCCAAATGACAATGGCTCACAAATGCTATTGGAAGACTTACAGTGAGTTCCTTCTCTTCAGGAGACAATTCCAACATGGACTTCAAACTGTCTTCCTAATTGTCTTCAGCATTGAAACCAAAGTTAGAAGACAATGCCACTGCAACAGGTCTGTCATAGCATTTTTGTGTTTCTTGTAAGTAAGGTCTTTGGGCATGAGCATCCTAAAAGCCTCACAGAACTCATGCGCTGTCCTTTTGAAATTGTCTGTGCAGGTTTCATGGAAAACCGGCTCTGCAACATTTTCCAAGTAGGCTAAGAGATTCAACGGCTAAGAGATTCAACATAGTGCTGTTGAACCCCAGTAACCATCTGAGTCAACCAGTTTCATTGCTCCTATCCACCTGTTGGTAACACTTTCTCCACTAACACACAACCAGAATATGCCAGGGAGATGGACCTCCAAATCATGCTTCTGGGTGAAGTCCCTATGTCACCCGGCACTTGGCACCAAGATGTCCTCTAATAGCTGGTGGGCACCACCTTGGAGAGCTTCTCCTCCAAATACTTTGGCCATTCTGATGCCTCCTACCTTTAGGAATCCTTTTCCAACCTTTTCTTTTGTCAGAACCGTGGTAAGGCTTATCCTGAAATATCTTCAGGAGACGCTCTACCACATTTGGCTTGTGGCTACCAGAAGTCACAACATTATTGGCCAATGATCTCAGAGCCGTCAACAGTGCTATGGCCACAATCTCTGATGATGATTGGGCTGCTGCAGCTACAAGGGTTAGAGGGTCCTCTAACTCCATCACTTCAGCCCAAGACTTCTTTATATAAACCTTAACCATTTTTGCATTTAAAAAGTCTTTTTTTTTCTGTGTAAGCATTTGTAAATATAGGCGTGTGCAATAGGTTTGCTGCCCACGTTAACAACTCTACGCCTTCCAGTACCTCTGTTTGGTCTATTGTATGGTCCCAAAATAGAACTAAAAGCCTTCTATTATCTAAACCATTATACTGAGGTTCCTGGCCAGGGAACTAATCGGAGTTACACTAAATGTTGCAGTATTTGCTGTGGTCCTGTCATCTGTAGGTGATATAGGTGTCTGCAATAGGTTTGCTGCCTTCCTTAACAACTGCTGCTCTCTATTGTTGGCTCCTTCAGTGCATGTCATACTGTGGCACATTTATTGTTTGTTACGTCTGCTATAGTTGAGTCAGACAAACCGGTCTCTCCATTTGGTTTTTTGAATGAATTAACCTGTACGAAAATGCCTACCCTGACTACACCCTGATTTGACATGGGATAAGACATTTAATTCCAGCCAGGTTTTTTAAGCTATTCAGTTGACTATAGAGAAGACAGAAATCTATTTTTAGATTTTTTAGTATACAATATATAGTGTTTTCAGGGTGGATTCAACGAAATATTTAAATGAGCCAGAAAAAATACCACCCAGAAATGGAAATCCAGGGCAGAATTTTCTCTCACACAGATTTCTAAAAATAGATTTACTTCTAGTTAAATTGAGAGCAATTTCAGGGTGGGATAAATTTGAAATATTTAAATGAGACATAATTCACCCTGATTTCTGTTTAAAAAGTCAGGCCAGACTTTTTTCCTCCTGTTATTATCCTGCTCTAAAATTTTGCAAATCCCACCCTGAAATTAAAATAAAAATCCACCTAGATTCCTGATCATTTTAGAACCAGCCCAAGAAAATATTCTTAAATACATTGCATCATATAATGAGCATTATGTATTTTAGAATAATAGGTGATAAAAAATAGCTCATAACAAACAAACAAATTAATTTGATGAACATTATGCTGAATTGATCATCTTCACAATTCAGTGGTGGCTATTTGCTTATAAATTTTCATCCATAATATTTGACAAAATAATAATTAATTCAGAATTTTGTTTCACTTATCTGTATTTGATTTTCATACAATTAAATACATTTCAAAAGTCATTCTTGTTTGATATTTCCACTTAGATATCTGCCAGCTGTATTACATAATTCCACTGCTACACAATCTGTAAACATATAAAATAAATAAATATATGAAAGCATTGTAGGAATATGCTATAGACAACTTTCAATTCATAATACATTAATCTATAAGAAAATGTTACACCTTAATATAGAGAAATATGACCATACAGTGTAGTTTTAAAGGTATATTGCATTAATTGCAATCAAATATCAAAAGAACAAAATTGATGAAATTATTTAAAGAAGCTCCAGCATTATAGACATATATGTACTGCCTTTATGAAGTCATTAATACTATGATATTTGCAGGGATGAATACTTTTGATAATTAAAACTGAAACTAATTTTGATAGAATTAAATGAAGAAAATAAAATTACCAGTAATTTTTCTTCCATTGTATTCTTTTGTTCTGCAACTACACCATTTTATTCTGCTTCATCCTCTTGTCACATGTTACTGAAATATTTTGCTTCTGAACCTAAATTTTGGATGTAGAAAAAAACAAACAAATATGCAATCATGTTATAATTTTTAATTCATTTTAAGACTTCAGTGTTGTTTTTTTTCTAGAATGGAATGATCAAAATGTATAGTTTATTTTAGAAAAATTAAGAATGATTTCTATTTTCCCTCCATATTTTAAAACAGGTTTCCTGGAAATTTATTTAAAATCTTTTCAGAATACTGGGCTTACAAAATTCATTATTATATGAAATATTAAAAATATCAAGAACTACATGTAATTTAATTATAACTTACCATTTATCTATCACAATTGGCTGCTAATTTCCCTCCATTTTTTTTTTCAAAATGAATAACAAAGTTTAACACTATTATGCTCCATGTCATATATATGTTTAAGTTTCACAATAAATTTTCCAAGAAAGTTCTGTATCTCTAGGGAAGTTGAATTCTTAAATCTCATTATCTATATAATTATCAAAACTCATTTATATATTAATATATATTTTTTTCTGTGTAAGCATTTGTAAATAAAGGCGTGTGCAATAGGTTTGCTGCCCACGTTAACAACTCTACGCCTTCCAGTACCTCTGTTTGGTCTATTGTATGGTCCCAAAATAGAACTAAAAGCCTTCTATTATCTAAACCATTATACTGAGGTTCCTGGCCAGGGAACTAATCGGAGTTACACTAAATGTTGCAGTATTTGCTGTGGTCCTGTCATCTGTAGGTGATATAGGTGTCTGCAATAGGTTTGCTGCCTTCCTTAACAACTGCTGCTCTCTATTGTTGGCTCCTTCAGTGCATGTCATACTGTGGCACATTTATTGTTTGTTACGTCTGCTATAGTTGAGTCAGACAAACCGGTCTCTCCATTTGGTTTTTTGAATGAATTAAAGACATATGCCTTAATTGCATCCAACAATATTTTATTAAAAGGTTTAGAAATCCTTTCTTTATCATTTTTATTGAGGACCTTTCTGCTCTCTTTTGCACATGATGATGCCAATGTTTTCCTGGTTGAGGGTTCACCAGCAGTTTCTTAGGATTTTCACCTGACCAGATGTATGGTTTGACATTAAAATCTTATCTTTGTTGGCAGACTGTCAGCCACCAGTTTTACTTTCGAAGGTTTGTCATTCATAAATGCCATATTTCCAGACACCCAGATAGGGGAATTGGTTTTATAAAGTAGAATAATTGGTCAAATATAGGCGGATTTTTGTGCCCCCACGATAGTGGCGGGCATTTAGATTTACCCTTGTCCGTCCGTCCTTCCGTCCGTCCGTCCGTTCACTTTTGTGTCGCACGTAACTCAAAAAGTATTTGACCTAGAGTCATGAAACTTTACAGAAATGTTGATCAGCATGTGTAGTTGTGCACCTGGGTATTTTCGTCTGGATATTTTTAGTATTTTCAGAGTAATTGTCCTTGACAAAGTTAAATTTTGCAATTTTCAACTTGTGTCGCATGTCACTCAAAAAGTATTTGACCTAGAGTCATGAAACTTTACAGGAATATTGATCAGCATGTGTAGTTGTGCACCTGGGTATTTTCGTCTGGATATTATTAGTATTTTCAGAGTTATTGCCCTTGACTTAGTAAAATTTTGCAATTTTCAGCTTGTGTTGCTTGTAACTCAAAAAGTATTTGACCTAGAGTCATGAAACTTTACAGGAATGTTGATCAGCATATGAAGTTGTGCACCTGGGTATTTTCGTCTGGATATTTTTAGTATTTTCAGAGTTATTGCCCTTGACTTAGTAAAATTTTGCAATTTTCAGCTTGTGTCGCATGTAACTCAAAAAGTATTTGACCTAGAGTCATGTAACTGTACAGGAATATTGATCAGCATGTGCAGTTGTGCACCAGGTATTTTTGTCTGGATTTATTTAGTACTTTTAGAGTTATTGCCCTTCACTTAGAATTTTTTTGCAATTTTCAACTTGTGTCGCAAGCTACTCAAAAAGGATTTGACATAGTCATTAAACCTTATGGGCAGGTTGCTCAGCATATTTAGATTTGCACCTGGGGTTTCGCTTGTAGATTTATCCAGTATTTGTAGAGTTATTTGCCTTGACTTAGTAAAAAGATTGACAGAACAGTGGCGCGGTGGGGGCACCCGTGTCCTATGGACACATTTCTAGTTTTTATTAACCTCAATCATGTAAACTAGGTGTTATCTTAAATATGCACAAAACATGAAAATATGCATTTCTACAACAATCAATATTTCTATATTTTGAAATTACTATTTTAATAATAATAATAAAATACAATGTAATACTAATAGTAGTAATAAATTGATATCAGCTTAAACTACTTAAAAAATAACATATAAAAGGATAAAACCTTGAAAACTCAAATAAATACATTGTACTAAATCAGTAGCATTGAAGAGTTTCTCTGCTGTATCAATGTTGCATACAAGCATTATTAGCCAGCAATTTTGTTGCAACATACTGAACTTACATGTCAAATGTTTCCTTGAGAATTGCTTTCATCCACCATGATAGAAAATGTTCCACTTCACAGATATCTTGGATGTTCATTTAGTTCTGGGCCCATTACTCTATTTACTATTTATGTTTGTACATTAAGTCCGTTTCAAAGCATATTTATTTTCTTAATCGGAGTCTGGGAACATTTTCTTACACAAGCCACTGAGTGATCAGACACAGAAAATAGCAAATTGTTCAACAACAAACTTTAAAAAACATGAACTCGGCTGGAATGACAGCATCCTGTGGTTGAGTTTCTTTTATCCCTGAATTTACCTTTTGTGATCGCTTTTCATCCGGCGTCCGTTAACTTTTACTTTAAATGACATCTCCTCATAAACCACTAAGCTAATTTCATCCAAACTTCACAGGAATGTTCCTTTGGTGGTCACCTTTGAAAATTGTTCAAAGAATTTAATTCCATGCAGAACTCTGGTTGCCATGGCAACCGAAAGAAAAAACTTTAAATATCTTCTTCTAGATAACCCAAAGAGCTAGAGCTTAGATATTTGGCATGAAACGTCTTGTAGTGAGTGTCTACCAAGATTGTTCAAATAAAAGCCCTGGGGTCAAAATTGGCCCCGCCCCAGGGGGTCATTGATTTTCCCTACATGCATATAGTAAAAACTTAAAAAATCTTCTTTTAACGAACCCAAAGAGCTAGAGCTAAGATATTTAGCATGAAACATCATCTAATTGGTGTCTATGAAGTTTGTTCAAATAAGAGCCCTGGGGTCAAAATTGGCCCCGCCCCAGGGGGTCATTGATTTTCCCTATATGCATATATAGTAAAAACTTAAAAAATCTTCTTTTTACCGAACCCAAAGAGCTAGAGCTAAGATTTTTAGCATGAAACATCTTCTAATGGGTGTCTATGAAGTTTGTTCAAATAAAAGCTCTGGGTTCAAAATTGGCCCCGCCCCAGGGGGTCATTGCCTTTCCCTATATACCTGAAGTAAAAACTTAAAAAAATCTTCTTTTAAAGAACCCAAAGAGCTAGAGCTAAGATATTTATCGTGAAACATGTTCTAATGGATGTCTACCAAGTTTGTTCAAATAAGAGCCCTAGGGTCAAAATTGGCCCCGCCCCGGGGGTCATTGATTTTCCTTATATGTGTATAGCAAAAACTTAAAAAATCTTTTTTGAAAAAACCCAAATAGCTAGAGTTTAGATATTAAGCATGAAACATTTTCTAGTAAGTGTCTACAGATTGTTCAAATAAAAGCCCTGGGGTCAAAACTGTCCCAGCGCAGGTGTGTCATTGTTTTTAACTATATTTGTAAAGAAAAAACTTTAAAAAATCTTCTTTTAAACAACCTAACAAGCTAGACCTTAGATGTTTAGCATGAAACATCTTCTAATGGGTGTCTACCAATTTGTTCAAATAAAAGCGCTGGTGTTTTAACTGGCCCCGCTCCGGGGGCCTATATACAGGTGAGTGATTTCAGGGCCATCATGGCCCTCTTGTTGATAGAATATCAGACAAGTCATATAACTGTGAAAGATGTTTAGGATTCAGTTTCGGAAACAGATCTAACTTGATTGTAATGACCTGATTAGTCAATTTTGGCGAACCGAAACGCTCATCTAATCGCTCCCAAATCTTGGTAAGTGCTTTGTTGGGATTTGCAATGTATGCGCACTTGAGTGACATAACTTGACGTTTGGAATTAGGTCCAAGCCATTTCATTGCAAATCAATTTCTTCATAAGAATTTGCTCCAATTTCTAACACTATGTTTTTGAAAGTTTCTTTCCATCCATGGTAATACTCAAATCATTAAACATAAACAGGTGTGTCAACAACATATCCTTCTTCAGAAGATATTTGGATAGGTCATAGTTCATATCTGTATGATGATCAGCTACACTCTGATGACATGAAGGTGGATAAAGCACTTGAGCCACAGGGTTAAACTTTTTGTCACTAGAAACCCCTGTTAAATAATTAGCAGATCTAAGTTGAGAGTTATCTGAGGGAAGATTCAATGGTTTTCCACCATTGTCTGAATTGTCACAGCTTTCAGAATCGTCATCTTCTGCCAGTTATCTGAGCTCTTCTATTTCACGTTATAGTCTCTTTTTCATTTTAATGACTTCAAGATCGAGTGCAGCTAATTTTAGCTCACCTGTCACAAAGTGACATGGTGAGCTTTTGTGATCGCTTTTTGTCCGCCTGTTGTCCGTCCGTAAACTTTTACTTTAAACGAAATCTCCTCATAAACCACTAATCCAATTTCATCCAAACTTCACAGGATGAAGTAGTCAACTTTAAAAATTGTTCAAAGAATTTAATTTCAAGCAGAACTCTGGTTGCCATGGCAACCGAAAGAAAAAAATTAAAATATCTAAAAATTGGTCCTGCCCCAGGTTTTTTTTTCTTTATGTATATAGTTAAAACTTTAAAAATCTTCTTTTGAAAACCCCAAAGAGCTAAAGCTAAGATATTTAGCATGAAGCATCTTCTAATGGGTGTCTTCCAAGTTTGTTCAAATAAGGGCCCTTTGGTTAAAATTGGACCCCGTCCGGGGGTGGGGGGGGTGTGTCATTGATTTTCCTTATATGTGTATTGTAAAATAGAGCTAGAGTTTAGATACTAAACATGAAATATCTTCTAGTGAGTGTCTACCAAGTGTGTTCAAATAAAAGTCCTGGGGTCAAAATTGACCCTAGGCGAGGTCATTGTTTTTCCTTATATGTACGGTAAAATTCCTAATAAACGCCCCTCCCCTAATAAAGGCCCCCCAGGCCTTTTGATAAGAAAAACATTCTACTTATCAGTGCTGAACTCATGAGTAAATCCATAATTTCATTCAAATCATTCACAATCTATTTTATTTTATAGTATGAACTTTAAAATCTTAACACTTTTTAATGTTATTACCAACACTTGCTAACACTAAATGTATTTACAATGATTTTTGGATTTAGGAAAAACTGTGTTGTAATAATAGCCCCCCTTTTGTAAAATGTTTAGCCCCCGGGGGCGTTTAATAGGAATTTTACGGTATATATTAAAAACTTAAAAAATCTTCTTATAAAAACCCCAAAGAGCTAGAGCATTAAGATATTTATCATGAAACGTCTTCTAATGGGTGTCTACCAAGTTTGTTCAAATAAAAGCCCCTGGTTTTAAATTGGCCTTGGTCCACTCATGGGGCCTATATATATACAGGTGAGCGATTTCAGGGCCATCATGACCCTCTTGTTTCTGCATAATCTACCTTACTGGCTTTACTAGCTCTGCTGGTACTAGACTTGCTGGTTTTCTTTGATACTGTTGAAGGTGCACCAAGGTCATAGCGCAATGTTTTTAATCTGTTCAAGAATTCTCTTACAGAAGTTCTTTGCTCAAGCACCCCAATTAGAGTTGTAATTTCAAACAAACTTTCCTGGTATTTATAGACGTCAAATAATGTAAAAACTCCGCAGACACTTTGTCAAAATCTGTATTGATAGCTGTAGATTTCATTGATTAAATTAAAGTTAAAAGGTCTACAACTTTATCTAAATTTTGATTCTAAGTAATGTGCTTCATCAGAACCTCCCATTTCAGGTCTAGTTTCTTGCGATGCTCTAAGTAACATTTTAAAAGATTGCCATTGCTTTAGGCACCAAAGTTCTTATGCAGCAGGTTTCTTAGACATCAGCAGGCTGATAAAGGTGTAGACTTACACTGACATAGTGACAGACTGATATTAGTATGCAGTACAACAATAAACAGTTATAAACTTTGCTGCCACACGGCGAAAGTCAGCCTTCATAGTATGACATTTACAACAATGTACATATAAGGGTTCAAAACACAGAAGAAGACGGTCAGTTTTCTCATATCCATATTTATTCCTAGATCAGTAGATGAGTGAATGACTATCTGCAGTACAATATGTGATGTCATACAACATGTGATGACATGTGATCAAATGTGGTTTATATTGCAAAATACAAACAATAGTATTAATATTATGAGTAGAAGTACAGTCAATAGAGTATTAAATGGTTTAGAATATAAAACTGAAATATTCTAGTGAAGAAACGATTTTATAATTCATCAATTTACAAACCAAATTTTCTTTAATAGTTTTGTTTAAAACTTTCTAGAATATAAATCTATACTGATTTCAGTTCTCCCTAGATATTGACAATAATTCATAATTATCATTGGCTAATGAATTCATAATTATCATTGGCCTGAATGTCTTTATCCAGCCCACTTTTCATCAAGTCTTTATCATTTTTAGCTAATTTGTTTTGAAGAAAAAGTCAAGCTATTATATGATCACTGTCTTGTTGTTGTCATGCAAAAAACTTTAATCTAGCCCATTATACAAAATTTATGAACACAAAACTTGACATAATTGCTTATCATGACAAGGCACACAGTTGTTGATAAAGGGACATAATTCTGAAAGCTAGATTTTTGGAGTTATCCCCCCTTTAAACTTAGAATTTTTGTTTAAAATTGGTTATTTATATTCAATGCAATAGTTACAGCCCTGTTTAAACATCCAGTGCTCTTATTCAATGTTTTCATTTTCCTTTTTTTTCAGAAAGCAAATATGTTTGCAAGGGTTGCAAAATGGTGATTCAGTACTATGGACAAAAGTTTAATTTTGAAGTGACAAACATTATTGGTCAGACATTGCCATCAGAAACATTTGAACTTCACGGAACTAGAGACGATATTGATGGTGGAAGCTTGTCAGAAAGTATAGCCAATCTTAGTATAACTAATAATGATTCATTTGTTTCTGGGTCAGACGGAACTTCAATGGAATCTAGTTTTGGAAAAAGTGATTATCACAGTGGCGTAGATATTACATCGACACCTTCTTCTAACAGAAAAACTTCAGATAAGTCGAAAGGCAGTGAAGGCAGTTCGATTATAGATTCTGGTCTCAACACATCAATAGAAAAATTGACAACTCCTGTAAAAGAAACAGATAGATCAACTGACAATTTATTTTCACCCCGAACACCCGTCAGTGAAAGGTCATTTAGTGCACATGAAAATTTTTGTACGCCTAAGGTTGAAAAATTTATAGAGAAAAATATTTCACAGAATTTTTATAAAGTAACATCAAAGACTAAGTTTATTATATATAGTGTTGATAGTAATGTAGAGGATAGGGATACAAGTGAGGGAAAAGATGCTGTCAGGTATGCTGATATTGGTGGTATGAAAAAACAGATTGATATGTTGAAAGAAATGGTCCATACGCCTGTAGAGCAGCCTGAACTTTTCAGATCTTTTGGTAAGTTAGAATGCATTCAAAACTGTTGGTAAGTTAAAATATAGTAAGTGGTTTGGTTGTTGACAAAGTTAAAACCACTTGCCCCTCCTCGCTTTGGGTTCGAATCCGGACAGGGTATTTGGATTCTTTCATGCAAGGAAGGTATCTAGCTTGCATATGGAATGTAGGTGGTTCTATTTAGGTGTTGTGCCTGAAATAATTCACAGAAGAGCTCTATCAGTAAAGCTGGAAAATTGCCATTTGACCTATATTGTGTTGGTGCAACGTAAAACCCAAAAAATTTATTAAGTTGATATCATCTGCACTGAATTATGTCTGTGAAATAATTCCATTAGTGTTTTACAGTGAACCATGTTCATTTGGTTCAAGGTCTGCTAGGGCTCCAACTATATTAAAAACCAGTACTTGTTTCTTTAGTAAATGATAAATGTTAACCTATGTCAGTATTACAAACATGCAGTATTTGTATATACATGCATTAGGTCTTCCACCTCCAAGCGGTGTGCTGTTGTTTGGACCAAGTGGCTGTGGTAAGTCAATGTTGGTGAAAGCAGTCATCTCAGAAATCAACATCAATATACAAACAGTGTCAGCCCCAGAGATATGGAGCAAGTAAGGACCCTAAAACAGGGTTTTCATTTCTATCTGAGGCAATAGCTTTACCTTCAACTCATTAATAGGAGAACACATTTTGTTTGTGTTCTCAATCTAAAATATTTTTTCTTTGTTCAATTACTATCTGCAATGCTGGAAAGTCACATGTTTACATGAAGAAAAATCTTTTAATATCATTATATTTTTCTGGTCCTTCGGGATCATTGATTCCAAAACTTTGAGTTGAACATTGAGTACTGCTCAAGCCGGTGCTATGGTTGTGAGGGAGGTTGCACTTTATCATTTAACCTCATTTACAGACTTAATCAAACTGATTTGGAAATTTTCATGTAATTTTGTTGTGATAAATGCTTCCAAGGGGTCATCCTTATGCCAGATTTTGAAAGTTTATTAGTCCCCTACCGGTTAACCGGAGGGGACTTTAGGTTTACCGTCTGGCCGTCCGTCAGTCCGTCTGTCCGTCCGTCCGTCCACAAAACTGGATCCCGCAATAACGCAAAAAATACTGAAAATATTTTAATGAAACTTGATATATGGATAGATGGCAGTATGGAGATTATGCACGTCTTTTTCTTTTCTTCCAATGTTGAAAATTCTGGTTGCTATGGCAACAAATAGACTGAAAATATGGCAAATTTTACACATAACCTGGATCCCGTGATAACACAAAAAGTAATGAAAATATGTTTATGAAACTTGATATATGATTGATGGCAGTATAGAGATTATGCACGTCTTTTTCTTTTCTTCCTATGTTGAAAATTCTGGTTGCTATGGCAACAAATAGACTGAAAATATGGCAAATTTTACACATAATCTGGATGCAGTGATAACACAAAAAGTAATGAAAATATGTTTATGAAACTTGACATATGGGTAGATAGCAGTATGGAAATTATGTACATTCTTTTCTTATCTTCTTATGTTGAAAATTCTGGTTGCTATGGCAACAAATAGACTGAATTTCAAGATTTCTGATTCTAGTTTTTAAGTTTTTTCACTATAAGTTCTTTATTTCTGAAGGTATTTTCATCAAACTTTAAATATAAGTTGCTTGTCATCAACCACATCATATGTGACAAGGTTTACAACTGTAGCACAAAATTTATTAGAATTGCCTCCCTTGAACTTAAAATTTTCATGAAAAAAAACATTGTTTTTTTTTTAATAACTTCTTTTTCTGAATGTATCTACTTCAAACTTCATATAAATGTTTCTTATTATCACTCAACATTTGTGAGTGTTCAATACTCTAGCAAGACTATTTCCAGAATTATGCACCTTTTGAACATAGACTTTTTTTTGAGAAATTGGTAATTTTTACTCCAGCTTTTTTTTTAATAACTTCTTTTTCTGAATGTATCTACTTCAAACTTCATATTAATGTTTCTTATTATCACTCAACATTTGTGAGTGTTCAATACTCTAGCAAGACTATTTCCAGAATTACGCCCCTTTTGAACTTAGACTTTTTTTTGAGAAATTGGTAATTTTTACTCCAACTTCTTCAATCATGAAAGGATTTTAAAAATGTTATATTTTGATAACAGGGATGTTTAAAAAATAACTTTAGAGTGTCCTTCAGTCCGTCTGTCTATACATAAAAACTGTTTCCTGTGATCACTTTTAAAGAACTTTTTCAACAAATTTACTTAAAATAGGAACCTAAGTGAATGGCCAATGGCCCTTCAGAATGTTGCTTGGGCTCTTACAGGTAGGGGACTTATGGATTGCTTGCAATACTATGATAATTGCTTGTTATGTTAGGCGTACAATCTATTTTGTGAAAAAAATATTGTGAAATTATAATGGTTGTTCTTTAGAAGCCAGGATATCATTTATACTTTATATTACAGATTTTATGGCGAGACAGAAACCAAATTAAGAAAAATCTTTGAAGATGCCAGACGACTGTGAGTATTATAAATACAGTTTCTTGTTTTATTCCAAATATGCAATGTTCTTACATACATATTGTAGCAAATGAAACTTTGTATTATTTTATATCAAAGAAAAAAGATGTATTAAGGTAGACGAATTTGGCATAGTTTGCTCGATGGCAATTATTTACTTGTTATAATCCGGCTTTAGCAAGAAAACTCCAATATATTTACAGTGATTTTTCTCACTGAATTGGGGAGAGGCCTTATCCTCTTGATTTTGGGAAAACTTTTCGCTAAAATTTTTGATTTGGGAAGTAAAAAAGCTGGTTTAAGTTAAGATTTTTGGGAAAACTGCATGATTTTAAAGAAAATTTCAATTGGGAAGAGGCCTTTTTTCGGAGTCTGTTATATAAGTAGTAATATCACTGATTTAGTACAATATATTAAAATGAATTTAATTAAATCATTAATAAATTATTTCTTACGAAAAAAATCCGGCTACACCTTGTTAATGTTTGTTATTTTGTTTGACAGAGCTCCCAGTATTATTGTTATAGACGATATAGAGACTTTATGTCCACGTAGAGATGGCAGTCACAGCGAGGTTGAGAAAAGAGTGGTTACCTCCCTTCTTACACTGATGGACGGTATAAATAATGTATGGTATATTTTTACAAAAACTATTATCATAATCTTGGTTTAAATTTTCAGTGATGAACCTCAATGAAGTTTTTATCACTGAATAGACTTTATTCGTTGCTCATCTGTTTCAAAGAAATATTAGTTATTATGATAGATTATGATAGCTGAGTCGTCATGGAATACCTGCTTATCGTGACAAAGTACAGTTGTAAGTCAAGGGGCATAATTCTGAAAGATGTACTTTTGGGGTTATGTCCCTTCTTAACATAATATTTTGTAAAAAAGAGTTGTTCTGAAAAGATAAGTGTTTACACCACATGCTATGCTCTTGTTTTTCATCAAAGGTTGAGAGTGGGAAGTTTGTGATGGTTCTGGGAACTACAAGCAAACCAGATGTTATTGACCCAGCTTTGAGACGACCTGGACGATTTGACAGAGAGATAGAGATTGGGGTACCCTCTGTGTTTGACAGAAGAGAGGTTAGTGCTAAAATAAAAATTCCTTTGCACTAGTATTGTAATGTTGTCAGTGTTGTATATATAACAGACCAAAAACGGGGGTCCGTGGCCCAAAGGTTAAGGTCATTGACTTCAGACTGCTCGCCCCTCAACGCTGTGGGTTCGAATCCGGACAGGGACTTAGGATTCTTTCATGTGAGGAAGCTATCCGGCTAGCTTACGGAACATCGGTGGTTCTTCTTGGGTGCCCATTAGTGACTGAAATAATGCATTGAAAAGCACCCGAGGTCTTCCTCCACTAGTAAAGCTGGAATGTAGCCATATGACCTATACTGTGTAGGTGTGACGTAAAATCAAACAAACAATCAAACAGACCCAAAACAGGTTGGTTTAATTTAGCTTCATTGTATTCATAAAGATATGCTCACAATCAAAGACTCTACAATCACTGAAATATAAACATACATGCAGGGCTAGCCAGACAGGCTTATCAGTACACAGAGGCAGGCTTATATATTCTAGGCTTTGATTGGCTACTACAAGTATTAATGTAGAATTTAATACTTTGTTTTTATACAGTAGTGGTTATGCTGGAAAAAAAACCAATAATCTCTTATTTCATGGTAGCAATTGGCTTATCTAATCTTTGTCTGTACAAAGTAATGGGTTAAAGCAGCTCTTCCTGATTTATGCTAATTTTCATGGAAATTTCTGAAATGTATTAAAAAAATCAAATATTGTCAACTGAAAAAAGAAAGTCATTTACACATTGCAAGTAAATTGCAAAAGAAAGGTCAAAATTTGCAAAATTCTGAAAGATAGCCCTTACTGAATTAGTCACACAGTAGAAATATGGTGAAAATACTGCAAAATCAGTTATTCATTGCATATAACATGTAAATCAATTCTTGGATTGTGAATATTTTTACTTTTCTTAAGGAGTAAACAATATATCAATTATGAAAAAAATTATCTAAATATGTGGTATTCACAAAGAAGTGAAGAAAAAAATTATTATCATTAAAATGACCAGTGAGTAGACAATATATCAATTGTGAACAGTGAAGAAAAAAAAGGCATACAGCACTGTGCATATCGGATGATATTTTAGGTTTATCTCACAAACATTGCCTCACTTGTGTCTCTGTAAAAATGGTATTGCTCAACCGTAAATGTAAATTGAAATGATGTCATTTGTGTTATACAAAATTTAATGAAAAAATGAGTTTTCCTACTGTAAACACTTTTTAGTCCCCTACCGGTTTAACCGGAGGGGACTTTAGGTTTACCCTCCGTCCGTCTGTCCGTCCGTCAGTCCGTCCACAAAACTGGATCCCGCGATAACGCAAAAAGTACTGAAAATATTTTTATGAAACTTGATATATGGATAGATGGCAGTATGGAGATTATGCACGTCTTTTTTATTTCTTCTTATGTTGAAAATTCTGGTTGCTATGGCAACAAGTAGTCTGAAAATATGGCAAATTTAACACATAAACTGGATCCAGTGATAACTCAAAAAGTACTGAAAATATTTTTATGAAACTTGAAGTATGGGTAGATGGCAGTCTGGAGATTATGCACATCTTTTTCTTTTATTCCTATGTTGAAAATTCTGGTTGGTATGGCAACAAATAGCCTGAATTTCAAGATTTCTGATTTAAATTTTTCAGCTTTTTTACTATAAGTTCTTTATTTCTTAAGGTGTTTACTTCAAACTTTAAATATAAGATTCTGGTCATCAACCACATTATATGTGACAAGGTTTACAACTCTAGCACAAAAATTATCAGTATTACCTCCCTTGAACTTAGAATTTTTATGGAAAAAAATGTTGTCTTTTTTAAATAACTTCTTTATTTCCTAATGTATCTACTTCAAACTTCATATATATGTTTCTTATTATCACTCAACATTTTTGAGAAGGTTAAATACTCTAGCAAGAATATTTCCAGAATTATGTCCCCCTTGAACTTAGATTTTTTTTGAGAAATTGGTATTTTTCACTCCAACTTCTTCATTCCTTATAGGATTTACTTTAAAATCCCACATCGTAATAATATGACAAGGTTGTATTAACATAATTTCCTTACTAGGCATGGAAACTTAACACATTACAGTGATATAGACAAACTTAGAACTCAAAAGATTTAAGTTCATTCATGTCGTTCATTCACTGGTAAAATTGAATGGCCAGTGGCCCATCAGAATGTTGCTGGGGTTCTAACCGGTAGGGGACTTATGGATTGCTTGCAATACTATGATAATTGCTTGTTATTTTAGGTATGTTAAAAAGAAGAATATTATATTCATGTAGCTTCATTACTAAATTTATTGAGCTCACTGAATAAAAGCATGTAATTCTCACCAGAGGCCCGCATATTATAAATTTATTCAACTTATTCTATAAATTCAGTATTGAACTTACAAGGATTGCATACTATAAATTCAGTATTTGAACCTATACTCCTTCAATATCCTTTATATGCGAGAATTTCAATAGTTACCACTCTACCCATGATATCATTATATAAATAACACATGGGTTTGTGGGTAACAGTAAAAATATCATCCCGAGGAAAATACTGTTACCCGAGGCGTAGCCGAGGGTAACAGTATTTATACGAGGGATGATACTTTTACTGTTACCCACAAACCCATGTGTTATTAGCTCGACTATTCGAAGAATATGAGAGCTATTGTAGTCAACCCGGCGTCGGCGTCCACGTCGGCGTCTGCGTTGGTTAAAGTTTTTTGTAAAGTCAAATATCTCAATTATTACTTGAGATATTCAATTGAAACTTACAATACTTATTTATAGTAACAAGGTACTTCAGATTGACAAGTTGGATAACTCTGCCTACAATATTGACAGAATTATGCCCCTTTTTAACTTAGAAATTTTGGTTAAAGTTTTTTGTAAAGTCAAATATCTCAATTATTACTTGAGATATTCAATTGAAACTTACAATACTTATTTATAGTAACAAGGTACATCAGATTGACAAGTTGGATAACTCTGCCTACAATATTGACAGAATTATGCCCCTTTTTAACTTAGAAATTTTGGTTAAAGTTTTTGTAAAGTCAAATATCTCAATTATTGCTTGATATATTCAATTGAAACTTACAATACTTATTTATAGTAACAAGGTACATCAGATTGACAAGTTGGATAACTCTGCCTACAATATTGACAGAATTATGCCCCTTTTTAACTTAGAAATTTTGGTTAAAGTTTTTTGTAAAGTCAAATATCTCAATTATTGCTTGATATATTCAATTGAAACTTACAATACCTATTTATAGTAACAAGGTACATCAGATTGACAAGTTGGATAACTCTGCCTACAATATTGACAGAATTATGCCCCTTTTTAACTTAGAAATTTTGATTTAATTTTTTGTAAATTCAAATATCTTAATTATTGCTCGAGATATTCAATTGAAACTTACAATACTTATTTATAGTAACAAGGTACATCAGATTGACAAGTTGGATAACTCTGCCTACAATATTGACAAAATTATGCCCCTTTGGAACTTAGAAATTTTGGTTAAAGTGTTTTTGTTAAGTCAAATATCTGAATTATTGCTTGAGATATTCAATTGAAATTTAAAATACTTTTTTATAGTAACAATGTACATCAGTTTGCAAAATTGCATAACTCTGCCTGCAATATTTGCAGAATTATTTGCCCCTTTGAAACTTAGAAATTTTGGTTAAAGGTCTTCAAAGATATTTACTTGAAACTTTACACATGCACTTAGGGTCATAATTGGAGGCTGATTCATATCCCCTTTTCTACTTAGTCTCTTGGTTAATGTTTACATGCAAGTTTTACATATCTCAATAACTATTAAAGATATTTATTTAAAACTTCACATATGCATTTAGGGTCATAATTGTAGGTCACTGACAAAGATCCATAATTCTATCTTGCATTTAGGCTGATTTTTCTCCCCTTTTTCAACTTAGAAATTCATGGTAAAGTTTTGCTTGTAAGCTGTTATCTCAATAACTACTGAAGGGTTCATGCCTTTTTTGGGACAATTTTATGCATTCATAATAATAAAGCAGTGATTTACTTGATAAAACATCTTAATAAAAAGCCTTTGTACCTTTTCTGTCAAATTTATGTATTCATATGTAATTAGTATTATTATACTCAATAAAACAACCTTGTGACATTACCTTCCAAATAGTCAAGCCAATACTGTATACTTAGACTCTCTCTAAGGCCTATAACATGAATTTATAAAAAAAAATTAGCCCTTTTGTGAATATGAAAAATTTAACATTATCAAGGCTCTTTTACTATCAAGCACTTAGAATAGTCGAGCGTGCTGTCCTACAGACAGCTCTTGTTTATTTTATTACCCCGAACAAATACTGTGATGATCTGAATTTGTCAACTAAATCTAACTGTAACAAAAATAAGCCAAGAGAAGCAATAACTAAACTGTCCTTACCTTGCAAGTTTTAAGTGCACTGTAGGCTTACTTGAGAAGCTGTTTTTCTTTTATTCTTTAGGCAAGTGATGATATCTACCAGTCATAAACATAAAATAAGCTGTGTTTTATTCAGAAAACAAAACACTAACCCATTTATAAGGTTATGATCTGTGAAATCTGTTCCTTCTGCATCCAGAATATTCTTCGCATGTTTTTTGACAAAGTGCATTTAGAAAATAACGATGATATCCTACAGATGTCTGTCCACCAACTCTATCTGTAACGTTTCACTGGTTAAAATTGTTAAATTATCCTTTGTTGCATGATTAAATTGTCTGCATGTTCCAGTTTGACACAAAATTATTTACATTACAATTACTTCTGTTGAAAACGGATGTTTCCTGTTGACTATTCAACAAAAAGATATTTAATACGCGAAAGGGACTCTAGGGTGCAATGAACTAAATTTTATCAGAGTAATAGTTACTTCGGCGATGCCCTATCGTCGAAAATAAGAATGAATCGAGAGAAAAAATGGCGGCCATTTCATTTCATTTTATTTAGAAAATAGACCACGTGACCAGATTTTATACTGTTAAAAAATACTGTTACCTATGTAACAGTACAAAATTCGTAGTCACGTGGTACACTTGCATTAACAGTAAGAATAACTCCCAGAGGCCTATGGGAAATTAACATTACGAAAAAAGTGAGGGGTAATAAAATATATTATTATGAGTAATGCTAATCATTCTATATTTACAATTCAGATTTTAGACTGTATGTTGAGGAGGTTGAATCATGACCTGACAGTACAAGAGATACAGGAAGTTGCTGATGCAGCTCACGGCTATGTTGGTGCTGATTTAGCCGCCCTTTGCAAAGAAGGTATAACTAATATAGCTCTCTTTTGTTGGAAATACATGCTAAATATGGGTTTTAGATTTGCTTCGATGACATTTGGAAGTGTATTCTGTTTAAAGATTTTAAGATCAACATGCTGAAATTAAGCAAGTAATTAAATAGTAAGGACTCCGGCTAGATGGCACTGATTTGCATATTGATCTTGATTTAATGTTAATAGTATAAGCATGATATTGTATATATAAGTTTAAAAGCAAGTATTTTGCTGTTTTCAATTCATAACTTTACCATATTTTAGCAGGGATTTGAAGGCTGGCCATGTTTTATGTTATTATTATCATCAGTTTTATTTTCCCGTCTTACAGCTAGTCTACATTGTATGAAGCGAGTTGGACATCACAGTGACACGGTCTGTTTAACATTGGCTGATTTTAACTATGCAATGACTATGGTACAACCCAGTGCAATGAGAGAAGTCCAGTTGGAGGTCCCTAAGGTAAGCAATGATCAACTTGAATAAAAGTCTTCCTACACTGTATCCCGGAATGGGACAGAGAAATTAAAACTAATTTTATATTTTACAATATATTCTCTCCCAACAGCATTAGGGAAAGGTATTGTACTCACCAAGGCATCATTGTTTGTGTCATTTGGTTAAGTTTTGTCAAGTTTTGCAAGTTAGTATGTTGGAAATAACTGCAGGGAATAGGTTGAAACTTAATGGACTTATTAGAGAGCATAGTAGCATGTCACTTTCCAAGGCCAATAACTCTAAGATAGATTTTGACAGAACTACAGCCCTTTTTGATCTAAGAAAATTCTATATTATTAAGGCTTTTGTTTTACTATCGAGCACCAAATTATCCAGGCTCTTGTTTTACCGTTCGAGCACCAAGAATAGTCAAGCATGTTGTCCTACCAACAGCTCTTGTTATTTTTCAGGTTTTATGGAGTGATATTGGGGGACAGGATCATATTAAGCTGAAGTTGAAACAAGCTGTAGAGTGGCCATTAAAACACCCCGAGGCCTTTACACGAATGGGTATATCCCCACCAAGAGGGATCCTAATGTATGGACCTCCTGGATGTTCTAAAACGATGATAGCCAAGGCGTTGGCAACAGAAAGTGGGCTCAATTTTCTAGCTGTAAAGGTAATGTGTGAAATATATTAGCTTAAACTACACATGTAGTAGTCAATGATTTATTTGTAAAGTTCTAATTATTCAAAGGAAAGAATTTCTAGAATCACTTTTTGTTTTGAATATAAAGTTAAGGCAGTCATAAATGTTTAAACATTTTTATCTTCCATAGAAAGGAAATCTATGTTATTCAAAAGAAGAGTTTTGAAAAGGAGATAGGTTAAAAAGATGGCTGCTAGGTTAGCTTGAGGGTTTTGTATTATAAATTGAGGTTTGGACTAAAAAATGTCTGCTTTTCAACACAGTGATTGGGGTTCAAGCCCTAGTCAGGTCACCAATATGTGTGCTTACTAAAATCGGGTATTGGTTACTTCAACCTGGAAGAGAACTTGAAGCTGCCAGTTATCTGAAGGGAGAACATGTTATAACTAAATCTGGATACAGAAAATATTTTTATATTAAGTTTATCTATATATTAACTAGATACATTTTCTGCTTCAGGGTCCTGAATTGTTTAGTAAATGGGTGGGAGAGTCTGAGAGGGCCGTGAGAGAAGTATTCAGAAAGGCTCGAGTAGCGTCTCCGGCCATTATATTCTTCGATGAGATAGATGCTCTAGCTATAGAAAGAGGGAGGTAAGACAGAAAGATTAAAAGTTCGTTTTTAATTAATAGACTTTGTTCTACTGTCCATTATTGATCTTAGGGATTTCAATACAGCAAAATATATAGTAAAGCCAAATAATGAACACTTAGGTCATACTGCACATTTTAAATTAAACAGTCACTTTTTGTTGCCAGTATAATCAGTTTGTCAGGTAGTAGATCCAGTATTCAATATTCCCATGATTTTTAAAATGAAACTCTAAACTTTAGGTGAACTGTTATGTAAACTGGTAGATCAATTTCTATATAAAGCATATAAAGGTGGTGTATAAACTAAACATGGTTATATTTGTATACAGTTCATCAGGGAGCAGTAATGTAGCTGATCGAGTATTGGCACAGTTATTGACAGAGATAGATGGTGTGGAAGCTTTGAAGAATGTCACGATTGTAGCTGCTACAAACAGACCAGATATGATTGATAAGGTTAAATCTTATTACTTTAGCTTGTAGATAAATAACCTTTATAGCTAGGGCTGGGGGGATGAGGGTTCAGCTCACTAGGGTCGTGTGGTCGTAGTTGCAAAGGTTTCAATTTCATCCTTCTCCACTCTTTGGGTTTTAATTCTGTATTCAGTTGGGGCCATTGCATGTGAGGAAGTTACTTGGCAAAAGTAGAGAAAGTTGGGACTGAATAATACTATTAAGGGCATTTAAGGTCCTCCTTCAGCAGTTAAGCTTGAGGGTCTTCAATGGCCAAGTGGTAACGGTCACTGAATTTTATCAAGTACCACCATGGGTAATTGAGTTAGATAATGTTTAAAAGCTATTGACTTACCCTACAGAAGGTATATGGTTCTGTTAAGGTACTCATTCAAGGGTTAAATAAAAAGAGAATTTTTGGGGTGCAGATAGGAAGGGGCCTTATATGGCCGTTACACTATTTCAGTAGAATTGTACTGAAAATATCAGCCTAATGTATGCATGTGATCTGTCTTATGATATATAACATAAAGTTCAATGATAAATGATTATAATAAACTTGCCTCTGTCAGGTAATTTGTGAATATGTATGTTAGGATTTATAGATATACGTTTTCACAATAAAACGTGCAGAAGGGTACACGTTAAGGAGAATGACTTTTCAGGGTATTTTCTTGTACATTTCACATATTTCTAACCAATAATTGCTTATTTATATGTTTTCACAATAAAAAGAGCAGAAGGGTACACATTAAGGAGAATGACTTTTCAGGGTATTTTCTTGTACATTTCACATATTTCTAGCCAATAATTGCTTATTTTCATTTATTTAATAGGCTTTGTTGAGGCCAGGACGTTTTGACCGGGTGTTGTATGTTCCACTGCCAGATCTGTCCACGAGGGCAGAGATTTTCAACATCAACCTACGTAAAATGCCTGTTGATTCAGACTGCACACCAACCTGGCTTGCTGACTGTACCGCTGGGTATTCTGGAGCCGAGGTTAGTACTGCAAACTCGTGTTTTGTATGATTATAAACTTTAAGAGCCTTTTGCTCATTATCTGAGACATAGTTTTATTAAGTTGAAGAAAAAAATGAGACAAAACCGATGATTGCATCCAATAATAAAAAATCATTTGTTGCAAATACTTAAGTTATTGATTATATTTTATTAGGTGTGAAATATAGTAAAATGTTTTTCTTAATTCACATTAAATGTAAATTGAGTGATATACAGTGAACAATATATGAATTATAGAGAATGATAATTGAGAAAATGATAAACTGTGAATGATAATGTATGCTATACAGTAAATGATATACTGAAAGTGATATAGAGACAAAGATTTAGTCATATACAGTGAGTAGTATACATAACAATATGTGATATAAAGAGTGTTGTGATATAAATGTGTGAAATAGTGATCTACAATAAGTGATATACTGTAAATGATATGCAGTGAGATATATACAGTAGGTGATATAGATTTTAATTATATCATTGATAAATACTGTCCCATTTGCCAAACATACAAGTATGATAATTAGATACAATATTTTCATTGATATACTTTCAGATTTCCTCAGTGTGCCATGAGGCAGCATTGTTTGCTCTACAAGAGGATATCACCTGTCAGTTAGTGAAGAAATCACATTTCCAGCTAGCACTGAATACAGTTACACCTCGTATAAATGACTCTCTCATTAAATTCTATGATGAATATCAGCAAAAAAGTGGTCTTCATACTGTATGAGTAAAATAAAATAGAAAAATAAAATATATGAACAAAAAATGTTTTTGTTTTTGTTTACCAGTATATATATGTGAATAAAATGTACACTGTGAAATGTATTGGAACCCTTGTTTAAGAGAAAAGAAAATGATTTGCTGTGAAATCGGACCATTCTTGTTGGATATATTAGGGAATTAATTTCCAACCATATCCAGTAGGTTCGAATCCCACCAGGGGACGTTGGATTCTTTCATTGAGGAAACTATCAAGCTAGCTTATGAAACGTATTCAATGGTTCTACTTCAAGTGGCTGGAATGATGCATAGACATTGCATCCCTTCCCCAAAAAAAAAATCACTACCAGTGTTGAAATTTGCAGCTAACAATACTGCTTTGACATAATGAGAGCATATTATATGGTTCACAAGAGGATGTGGAAAAACTAGTTTATGATGGCTGAACCTCTAAATTTAATTTTCCAAAAAAATCTTGCACTTGAACCAAAATAATCATGCTCGTTTGAGGAAATACACTTTTAATTAAATGTGGTGGAAAACACATTTACAACAAAATATCCAGTTGGAATTTGGGCCGTCCATAGTTTTAGGGATTTCAATACTGGAATAGTAAAATTGAGTAACCAATAGTAGATTTTCGACAAAGCACTCACTAGCTGGCTTTATTTGCATATGTATGTATGTTGTTCAGTTGCATTGAAATCTATAGCATTTTAAAGACTGTATCGGAATAAATAGATCTAAACAAATCTGAAAATTATAAAATCAGATTAAATTATGTCCGTGATATCTCTATAATGTTACACAACATGGGAACAAAATGATAAATTCTTAATCGTTCATCTACATGTATGTGTTCAAACTTGTAACACACGTAATTATTACACTAGGTATACTGAAGTCAGCGGGTGTTCGGTCAGTCCGTTTCAGATTTCTTGTCCAGGACATAACTCAAAATGTACAAGAGATATCAACTTCAAATTTTGTAGCTAGATAGATTTCATTGAGTAAAAGTGCAGTACAAAAGAATCGTAACTGTGCCTTGCCTAATTTTTTTAGTTATTGACCTTCCTTTATTTTTTTCACTTTGAACTTTTTTGTCCGGGACCCAACTCTGAAACCGCAATAGTCCAAGAAATCCGTGCATAAAATAGGGTGAATTGTGCACCTCTTGTGAAAAGCATGAAACTTGGCATGGTGGCAGGAAATAGTATTTCAATTCATTTTAGCCTGGGATCCACTTTTTAAAAATCCAATATGGCCGCCAAAATCCAAGATGGCCGCCATATATAAAAATTTTCAGAATATTTGGGTATTTCAGCTTTAGTCATACCTAAAATAGTATAAAAAAGCATCAGTTCATTATATTACAGATTAATTTATATTCAGGCCTCTGATCCAGGTTGTGCAAATCCAAAATGGCCGCCAAAATCCAAGATGGCCGCCATTTATTTTTCAAAATATTAAAGTTTTTTAGCTGTATTCTTTACAGGTCAGTATGAGATAGCACCACTTTATTATATTACACATTTATATATTCAAGCCTCGGATCCAGGTTGTGCAAATCCAAGATGGCTGCCAAAATCCAAGATGGCCGCCATATTAAAATTTTCAGAATGTAATAGTTTTCAGCTGTTGTCGTCATTACAGAACAGTATAAAATAAGATCATTTTAAAATTATGGTATTGCATATTTAATTATATTCACGCCTTGGATCTAGGTTTTGCATATCCAACATGCTTGCCGAAATCCAAGATGGCCACCATGTTGAATTTTCCAAAATATGTTAGCTTACCAGCTGTAATCATTTTCAAATTAGTATAAAATAGCACAAATACATTATATTTCATGTTTTTTAACCATACCAGCATGAAGAAAATTTTTGGGAGCCGTATTGTATTTGCCTTTGCCGTCTGTCTGCCGTTCGTCCGCATTAAGCGTGTCCATCTTTCACAGGTCAAACTACAGGTGGGATTTCAACTTAGCTTAACAGGAATAATCAGTACCTTTTTTTTTTTTTTTTTTGATGGGTTTATTTAAGGTCGCCGCCGGAAAGCCCATATGGGCGACCGTACACTCAAGTCGGGCCATCCAAGAGCGTCCCACCGAAATTTTTCGTCGATTTTTTTCCAGCTTTATTGGTGGAGGAAGCCGGGCATTATTTCAGGCACGAGCGGGCACCTGGGTAGAACCACCGACCTTCCGTAAGCCAGCTGGATGGCTTCCTCACATGAAAGATTTCGACCCGAGTGAGGATCGAACCTACAGCTGTGAGGGACCTGTGATCTCAAGTCAGCGACTTTAACCACTCGGCCACGGAGGCCCCCTAATCAGTACCATCCAAAGTTGTGGACATCACCGTCACATTCCGCTTAGCTGCACAACATGGCCGCCAGAGCTAAAAGCTGAAATATCTTGCTCGGCCTTCACTGGTCAAACTACTGGTTGAATATCAACCAAACTTTACAGGAGAGAGCAGAAATATCCCTAGTTGTGCACACACATCACCAGCACATTTCGCTTTGCTGCACAAATTGGTCGTCGGAGCTATAAATAAAAAAAATATTGTCTGGCTTTCACAGGTCAAGTTACTGGTGGGATTTCAATGAAACTTCACATGAGTGACCATGCATAGTTTTGGGAGACATATGTTTTTGTGACAAAAACCCATTTAGTTATGAAACTGTTTTAAAGCATCCAATTCATATTGAAACATGCTCATAATTAAATTGCTTAGATTTATTTTTTCTTGATTTACGAAAACTCAAAAGAAACAAAAGAATATTTAAAACAAAAAAATGGAAGTTAAACTATCTCATAATTTCATTATCTGCCCGTACATAAAAATCTTTTTGCTAATTTTAAGTAATTTCAGGGGCAAGTAACTTGCAATCAAACTAAGCTGAGCCTAATTCCAATGATATGATATGAAGCTGACCTCCTATTGGGTCATTGTGCAAGTGCTAAAGGAATAGTATAGAAACTTTTGTATATTTTTACCAACAGCTATGTAATTTTCCCTAAAAAGAAAACACTTTATAATAATAATTTCAGAGAATTCTAGACTCTGTAATTTGTATTTTGAGTAGAATATAAAGTTAAACGTAACCCAAGACTACTTGAAGTAGTAGTTTATGTTCAGAGTCAAAAGTGACCAGTTCTTAAAAAAATTGTGGATACTATGCTAGTAAATTGCTGAAAATGTTAGAAATAATGATATTTCAACAGTTGTACATCAGGTTGCTTTTATACTAACTTAAGCAAGGTCATGTTTAAAGTGTTATCAACTAATACTAATCAGTATAAATAAGAAAACTGTACTCAATTATCTATAATTAACACCTATTGATCTAGTACTGAACGTCTGTCAAGTTAAAGGTCAATTGTTCATTTTTATTGTGATTCTATGAGTAAATAAATAAAAAAAAAGGCTGAAGAAATGACAACCTCATGAATTAAGCTAAATGCGACATGATTTCACTAGTTCTTGTGTACAGTCCTTTTATGACAGTTGTGGAAACCAAACAGAAATTATTTAATCTAAGTAAACAATTTATAATTTGTTAAAGAGTTTCCATTGTTTTTGAAATACAAAAAAAAACAACAAACAACTGAGATTATAAATCAACTATTATACTGTAATATCAGAAAAAAACATATGATTATGTAGGCTTAATCAGGCATTTCAACTGCTTTAAAATATAAAAGGGAGAAATTAACAAGAAATTTAAGAGCGTTGCCCCTGGATTGCAGCCCCGAAATTCGCAGTAAGTCAGTAAGTTAGTATCTCAATCTTACAATTGGAATCTCATATCAAAATTATCAAATAGAAAGAGCTGCAAAAGTCTAAACTTGATTTCATATAAAGTCACGAATTACTAATCTTAATAATGTTTCATTACAGAAAAACCCAAGATATTTTTGTTCAATATCATTCTGTTTTTCTTGTTTATTCACAAGACCTTGCCAAAATAATGACATAATAAGAGTCTGATTCCGTTATCTATGACACAAAATATATGCTGCTTAAATTACTAATGAAAGGAATACACAGCTGCAGTAAGACGATCACAAGGATGATGCAAACTAAATTTATTAAAAAGAATTGACAGGAGGAGAAACCCTTACGTCTCCGACACAAACTAGTATAAATCATCCTGAACATTTGTTTCAAATAAGCTAAGGAATTGTGTTCACTAAAATATACAATACAATAGAGGATTAATTCACACTTTTCATGCATTAACATCTACAGAAGCGTGAAGACGCATTCTGAGCCCTCATTCTATGGGCTCAGGTTTCAATTTCTGTAGATGTTGATGCACAAAATAATGTATTTATGTCATTCTGTCTCGGTGATTCTACGATATGTTGTTTTCCGCATAAAGAAACTAGTTTTGTATTGATTTTAACTTTAATTTTTGTGTGTTATGTTTTGATAATAAGGTAACTGGGGATCATTATTAAAATCAGCGGCTTTGCATGGTATCAGAATCATGCACATTGACAAGAGCTATAGTGGTAGGACATCATAGAGTGCTCGACTGTTCTCGGTACTTTATAGCTAAACATAAACCTATACTATGAAGAATTCTCTATATTTAAAAGGGACATAATTCAGTCAAAATCCATGACAGAGTTATTGACCTTTAACGGTGACCTTCTATTATGCTAAAAAATAAAAGTATTAGGGTTTAACTTATTCCATCATGAATTTTTTACAAAACCAACTTGCATGAAAAACTTGTAAAGCAGACGCCTTTGGTGTACAATATCACTTGCTCCCTATTCTTTGAAATATCAAGCTAAATAATGTGCTCGCATGGTTTTATCCATAAATGCAAGTTTATTTCTCTGTAAATGTACATCTGTATATGCAGTTTTATGCAGGAATACCACTTTTTTAGTTTGTTATATGTATTAAAAGTGTTGATGATACAAATTACCTTTATTATAGAAATTTGTCAAAATATCATCATTTAATGGCAGCCATATTGGATTTTGAAGCCATATTGAATTTTCTACCAATGCTACTTAAGCATTTTTCCAAGAAATTACTATTTTTTACCTATAATGTCAATTTATATCATTTTCTAGTCATAAATAACTTCATTTTGACATGCCCTGTGTACATTTTAAATTTTGGCGGCCATCTTGGATTTTGGCGGCCATCTTGGATTTTTAAAAAGTGGATCCCAGGCTGAAATAACTTGAAATACCATTCCTTGACACCATGCCAAGTTTCATGCTTTTCACAGAAGGTGCACAATTTTTTCACAAATTTCTTGGACTTTACAAGGGGTATTAACAAAAAAGTTTGTAATTGAGTAGAAGTGCCGTAACTCTTCCTTGCCTAATTTTTTAGTTATTGCACTTTGTTCATTTTCACACTTTAAATACTGTCCAGGACATCACTTGTACGATAAAAGGTATCAACATGAAACCATGTAGGTAGATAGACCTCACTGAGCAGAAGTGTAGAAATCTCGGGGAGAAAAAGAACGAACGTATTGCCCTTAAAAGAAGTCATGAAAACTTTAATTTATCTTATTGATGTATGACAAATAATTGAAAAAAAAATATTTGAAAAAATTCTATAAGCTACTGCATTTTCCTATGTGCACAATTATTTACTAAAAAGCACGTTTTATAACAAACGTGTGTCGGAAGTATTCAGCACTTACGACAATTCCTTGTATTTGGTTATATTCACTGACGTCTTTAGAAATACCCTGGTACTTAAATCTCTATTTTTTTCGGAGTTAAAGCCAGACTTTCACCAAACATTTTGTTCTTCAGAATTACACTTATAGCAAGCAAACAATATGATTTTAGTCTTTCGGCTCTACATTGTTGTGTTTGTGATACTTTAAGTTAATTTTTACTCTAGTTGGATGGTTCTAGTATTCTTTACTTGAATTATGTTTAAATGAGCCACGTCATGACAAAACCAACATAATGGGTTTGCGACCAGCATGGATCCAGATCAGCCTGCGCATCCGTGCAGTCTGATCAGGATCCATGCTGTTCGCTTACAAACCCTATAACAAGTAGAGAAACTGATTGCGAACAGCATGGATCCTGATCAGACTGCGCGGATGCACAGGCTGGTCTTGATCCATGCTGGTCACAAATGCATTACGTTGGTTTTGTCGTGACGCGGCTCAAATACCCTTAGGATTTGCTGCCTGCCTTTTAAATTTATCTTTTGACAGCTTACCTTGTGATAACCTCTGATCCCCTTTCAAAATTCTATATTAGTTAGATTCAATCCTTGTTTTCTGGCTTGGTGCACACACACCTTTTTACTTGGAATCATGCGCCGCTTTTCTTGAAATGGCACTCGCTTGTCGCATAGAAGGTTCTATACTAATCGCCATATGAACACATCTGCAGATGTTTCAAGAATTCAGAATTTTACCATTTCTTGTTTAAACGTTTAATTCTTCTTAAGCCGGTGCTAGGGGACGTGGACGGTAGATTTCACTTTCCCATTCAGCACATCAACAAATTCAAACAAACCGAGAATGGAACCTTTTTTTTTTATTTTACCGTTTTGGACATTCTTTAGGGTTTCTTTTTTCTCTCTGTTTTACACCATTAGCAACTAAAGACTAGTATTTCGGGCTTACACTAGCTTAATGCAACCAATTAGCAGTTACAGTATTTCAGTCTAAATCTGGTCTGGCTAATAGCAACCAAGCAGATGTTACAGTATTTCAGTTTATACTGACATAGCAAGTCTTACATTGGCTTAAAGCAACCAAACGACATCCTCGGTAATCCATGCGTACTCGTTACGTATACACTGATGTATTTATTTCAGCGAAACCATTACCCGTTGATTCCGACGACGTCAAACGACTACAGTATTTCAGTTTTACACTGGCTAGTAGGAACGATTTATTCCCTGCGGTCTGGAGACCGCAGGGTATTGGTACGCGTTTAACTTTTGAGGCATGGAGGAGCACGTGACCTGTTTTCGGTACATGGAGGAGCATGTGATCTGTAAACTATGGAATGCCGGTAGGGACATGCCACTTTGCTTATTTGCCAACTTCTGAATTGCTTATTTGCTAATTGCTGATTTGCCAATTTGCTTATTTGCTAATTGCTGATTTGCCAATTTGCTTATTTGCTAATTGCTTATTTGCTTATATACATAAATTTGTATGCTATTGTCAGGCGATACGTCCGACTCGCGGAGTACGTTTCTTGTTTGATATGAAATAACAAGTCTTTGTTGACTTTATTTCAAGCTCATGACCTATATCATGTTATTATGTTATAAAAGTTTTGTGAATTATACTTGGGACAAATTATGAGCAATCCATCATTACCTACAATATAGGTAGAAAGGCAGTTGGATACTTTTTATTCAATTTCGAAAAAGAAATAAATTCAGTATCAAAAAGTAGTTGTTCTTTTTAATTATCTTGAGTTTCAGTTTTTAGCACTAGGGATGCTATTCTATCCACCAAGGCATTGGTTTTCTTGGTAACTTGTTTTTTTTTCTGTCATATCTCTGTTACATTTTGCTGATTCATGCATCTTACTGCAAACTTTGCATAAACTTTGCGTTACAAGCATGCATACAAAGTACATGAAGAAGCTGTGCCTCTTATATACTGAATGCCAAGGTCACCAAAGTATTGTACTACAAAGCCTTTGTTTTTTTTTGTCATATCTCTGTTACTATTGCTTACAATCTAACTGTAACTTCACATAAGCATTAAATAGGCATCACGCATACACAATATTCAAAGAGGCTTTGTCCATTATACCCTAGGTCATGATCATGGTCTTGGTCACCTGATGGCATGTAAAATGTTAACATGAGAAACGGAAAAGTGTGACCAAATTTTACAGAGCTAAAAACGAAGCCTATTGCTTAAATGCAAAGATAAACCACCCATATTTGGCATGCACCAATTGGATCATTCGTCATACTATGTGTTCGTACCACTAAAATGAGGCCCTACATGACAAATCTGCTGAGAATAACGACATTTTATATGCCATAAAATAAGAAAATAGTTTTGTTTTCAAGTTCTTTTATTTTCAATCTTTACCCAATAATTTTCACTTATATATGACTATATCAAGTGTTTATTATGCCATCAATCTCTGAACTTAGGCTGCACAAACAGATCTATAGCTGCAACACATTATAAGGCATTCTCAAGCACAGACGCTGGGGGTCAGATCCTGTCCCCAACGTGATACGCCTCTGTAAAGACTATATCAAAACTATTCTATTATTTATTTTAATACGAATTTGACATCCGTTACAACGATAAAAACCATTAAGTACTTTATTGAGACTTGGTGGTATATGGTATTTTTTCATACTGGTATATTAAAAAATTGTTTGAAAACCAGTTTTTAACGATGTCCAATTCTTGTTTAAATATTAAAATATTTTTAATAGAGTGTTTACAGGGTCACGTATCACGTTGGGTTCGGGATCTGACCCCAAGCGTCTATAGTTTTCAAGGACATGTCAAGCCATCAGTTGTAGACATATATCTGCGTAGGTATCACAGCAATTAAATTCATTGACCAACAGTATTCTTGGAAAACACTGAATTTACAAGAATACTGTTGGTAAAAGTGAACAGATATGACTCAACTGGTTGTTTTTCATATACTTCCGGCACAGTGTAAAACTATTTCTATTGCAAAAAAGCAAATTAGCAATTGGCAAATAAGCAAAATACGTAAACCAGCGGTTAACAAATAAGCAAAATTAGCAATTTCAGCAATTGGCAAATAAGCAAATTTGTCATTAAGCCTATCAGCCATTGGCAAATAAGCAAATCGGCAATTAGCAAATAAGCAATTCAGCAAGTGGCAAATAAGCAAATTGGCATGTCCCTACCGGCATTCCATAGTATGTAAACCGTACATGATTGGTTAATTGACCTTTTCGAAAACCTGGCTAAATACCGTTTGCCGGTACGTTACGGATTTACCTCTAATTACAACTAATTAAGAACAAAAAACTATTACGTGTTATTTCTAATTTTCTATTATCATTTTACCGTTTTAGGTGGAAAAACTTGAACGATGTGAAAATTATCAATGTTTCTTTAACATGTATCTCAAACTTTACAAACAATAAATTGTTTATACTGAAAATTTACAAAATTAAAATATTCGTAGTGGCATCTGCCATAATAAATAGAGATATTTTCAGCGTAAACTTGTGTGTTTACTTTTTTTTTTTGCTCGGAATAATTCATAAAATGGTAGGCCTATTTTATCATTTTCGTAAAAAGAAATAATTGTTTTATGTTCATCCTTCTCCGGTCATCAGCGGTCGCCAGTTTCCAAAGACATTCTTCTATTTTGATCGATTATTGTCAACTATATTCCTGATACAAACGTTTATTTACCCCCCCCCCCCCCCCCAAAAAAAAAAAAAAAAAAAAATATGTTGAAAATAGTTAAATGAAATATCTTTATCTCATTAAAAATGATCCCCGCAGGAAACCATTTTACTTGTCCTGTCACTTGTATCAATTTCAGCCCGATAACAAGGTGCCGTATATTTTTACTGATCTACGGCAATTGATTGATCACGTGGTATGTATTTTGCCGGACTACTTTTCAGGAAAAAAATATAAAAACTGTCGTTAAATCTTCTGTGTGTAGAATAACGAATTTTGGAAACGTTGATAAAACTTTGTTTGTTTATTTTATTTAACTCTATAATTTTTCAAGCGAAATAAAAATTATTAAAAGTGAAATAAATGTAAAACTTAACTCGTTTGCGACATTAAAATAGCGTACTTGAGCTACATTGTGACGTCACGTAAACAATACTTTAAACGTCTGTACAGCGTTAACGACTGAATGAAAGATATAGGTGTTTTAATTCATTTTCTTAGTTAGACCATTTTCTTTCATTCTAGATAGTTTTCACAACAAAATTCGACAAAAAAAATGTTTTTATTTATCACGTTTATCAAACAAAATGGCGCTCTCAATGTGAAAATACACAGGGAGATAATAAGAACGGCGAGTGCATTGTTGTAGAATAATGCACGCTTCGGGCCTTTTTTGTTTATATAGAAACCTTTCCGATAGTGTGATTAAAGGTAGTTTGCCTAATAAAATTCTTTAAAAAAACGGTGACAGGATAAATAGAATAATAGATTGGTGCCGTGGATGGAGAAAGTTTATCTGGCTCTGCTCCGGAATTTATTGGGTTCGCCTTCGGCTCACCCATTAAATTCCTCCGCCTCGCCAGATAAACTTTCTCCATCCACGGCACCAACCTATTATTCTCTATATAATACACCCAACTAAAAATATTTCAGTCTTGTACTGGCTGATGATTACCTAGTACCTATTTGATCCTTCCCCATATTTTTTTTTAGCTCATCTCCAACAAAGTGACTGGGTGAGCTTTTGTGATCGCTTTTCGTCCGGCGCCCCCGTCCGACGTGCGTCCGTAAACTTTTACTTTAAACGACATCTCCTCATAAACCGCTAAGCCAATTTCACCCAAACTTCACAGGAATGTTCCTTTGGTGGTCACCTTTAAAACTAATTCAAAAAAATAATTCCACGCAGAACTCTGGTTGCCATGGCAACCAAAATATATAACTTAAAATATCTTCTTTTAAATAACCTACAGCATCTTCTAGTGAGTGCCTACCAAATTTGTTCAAATAAAAGCCCCAGGGTTAAATTGGCCCCGCCGCGGGGGTCTGATTTTCCTTACATGTCTATAGTAAAAACTTAAAAAAATCTTTAAAAAAAAAACCCCAAAGAGCAAAAGCTTAGACATTAAGCATAAAACATCTTCAAATGGGTGTCTACAAAGTCTGTTCAGATAAGTCATAGGGTCAAAATTAGCCCCGCCCCAGGAGGTCATTTATTTTCCTTATATATGCATGTATATAGTTAAAACTTAAAAACTTTTCTTGTGAAAATCCAAAAGAGCTAGAGCTTAGATATTTTGCATAAAACATCTTCTAGTGGATTCTACCAAGTTTGTTCAAATAAAAGCCCTAGGGTCATTGGTTTTCTTGATATGTACCATAAATCCTGTATTCGCGATGTTTTAATTTTCGCTATTTCTTCTGGGGTGAAAGGGGCTCCATTAAATCTTTTCTCAGGTGAGCGATCCAGGGCCCTCTGGGCCTTCTTGTTGTAAGTATCTATGAATTTCTTGTAAATTAATCTCTTTAATACTGAGAAGATTAATTTATTTTGCGTTAAATGGTGGTGTTCGACTAGTTTGCTGTCAGGCAAATCTTCACGGTAAAGCTATATGCTGCGCGGTCAACATATAAGTGTAATTAACCATGTTTGTTTGGCTATCAAGTGGGAAAATTTTACTCTGGTTCGTCTCAATTTCTCCCCTGGTTTCTGAAGCAGATTAAAAGACATGTCTGTTTCATTGGCGACGCTTTTTATTTTGGCCTATGAAAGGAGCTGTTATTATAAGCAGTTAATGTCATGCTGTGTTAATTAGTTTTATTTTGATTCGTAAAAATCAAGTAAACAAATATGTTGTTATATTTGTATTTAATAACTTTATGTAAAAAGCGAGTGCATTGTAATATTATTTTCACGAAATTGCAGGCTCAGTTTAACAGCTTGTCCCTTAGCTTTATTGGCAATACTAAACCCCGGATTTCGAATATCGTTGTGGTCTATATTGATGCCGAATTCTTTTTCATTCATTTATATATTTTCAAAATTTCCTACAAGAAGAACGTTCACTTGCAAATGAGTATTAGGATAGGTAATGGAACTGTTGTAGACGATTATCCTATTGATTTTATCCATATTACATTTATCTATTGCACAGAATGATTGTTTTTACAAAGTTGTACCAGTATCCGGATGTTGAAAGCTATCCGATTTTCTGCAATTACTGCTGACACGTGGCCATCTAACTTTTTAATTAATATTTTACCATTACTTTGAAGATCGTTTTAGCACGACATGATGTTGTGTATACATGTTATTTGGTACTTTTAATTTCTTCTCTTTGGCCATTTTTCAACTTGGGTGGTTCCAGTATTCCTACTTGAATACTGTTATAATCACCCTTTAGGATATGTTGCCTGCTTTTTAAATTTGTCTTTTGACGTCTTATCTGTGATATGCAGGCTTCATAACCTCAGATCCCCTTTCAAAATTCCATTTTATTTAGTTCCGCCCATTGGTTTATCGTTTAGGGCAAAAGCATTCTTTTACGTGGGGACCATACACCGCTTTTCATGGAATGGCACTTCTGTGTCACATTGAAAGTTCCGTGATCAAAAATAATATAATTATTTCAACAGATAAATGCACTATTTCAAAAATGAATCTTATTTTCGTAGCCGCGATCTTATTTTCGCGAAAATAGCTTATTTTCGGTATCCATCTATACCGCATCTGCGGATATTTCTAAATTCAAAATTTCACTATTTTCGTGTTAAATGTTGAATTCTGCTTAAGCCGGTGCTAGGGGGCGTGGACGGTTACTTGCACTTTCCAGTACCGTCCATGAACAGGCTTAATCAAACCGAGCCTGCAACATTTTCAATTTTGTTGTGTTGGACTTTCTTTAGGGATTTTGTTTTTCTCTATTTTAATAAAACTGAGCCTGCAACATTTCATAATTTTGCTGTTTATGGTGTTCTTTTGGGTTTCAGGTTTTCTCTATTTTAAGGGGAAGTAACTCATGTTTACTAAATTATTTGTTCTTTTCTGTCTATCTTAGGTATTACTTACTATTTTTGTTGTATAAAATTTACCAGTTGTAAGATCATTCAAAGCATAGAGGCACTGAGGAGTGAATATAGAAAGATTTTTTGACTGGCTTTATATACCTAAGACTGGATTTTTATAGTTATTTCAGTTAGTACATACCTACAGGTATTCTGCAACAGGAATCTTCTAATCACTATGTGAACCTAATTATTATTTTCTATGTGTTTGTATATAAATTGTTAATAAAATAACCTTTGGTAAAAATGAAGGGTAGAAAATTAAAGCTATGCATATACGTGTTCATGTCCATATATTAATATATTAGATCAGAGAAAGGATAACATCCTGAAGTTATCTATTTTAAACACTTGATATATATAATATATATATATATATATATATATATATATATATATATATATATATATATATATATATATATATAATATATATATATATATATATATATATATATATATATACTATATATATAATATATATGCAGTTAGTTATATAGTAAAGTCTAATGGAAGGTTAAAAGAGGGACAGTATTTGTTACTGTAAGAGATATGCATTTAATGTTTAGATACTCACACAACTGTTGTTTTTTTTACTTTTATACTATACATTATAGTTTTCTTTCTAGAAGATTATGAATTCCATCTAAGTACCAATGTTAATAGGATGTTATATTTATTTTTAATGGAAACTGGGAATTATTTATGTAATGTGCATACATGTGTATCTTAGTATATGGATACAATGTGTATTTCTGTATTTAAAGACTTACAGTTATGATGGTTGATACTTGCATTTAAATTTATAAATGATAATACATGTATCGATAAGTCTACAGGTTATAGATGTTTATACCCAGTGTTAGCTGGCTAATAATTACGGAAGAGTATACTGACCCCCCTTATATATTTTTTATGCCTTCAAGAAAAAAAACCCTTTGTATAATACATATCTTTAAAAAAGTGACAAGTTATATGATATCTAAAATAAATCTTGCACAGTTTTATCTGTTATTATACACCATAAATCACAAATATGCATTGTTTCTTCGATGATATTTGGAAATTTAAGAGAACAGAATGTTCTTCTTAACATACAGTAGTTGTACACTTTAGCCTTTATCATATGAATCTCATGAAAAAAAGATGTATGAATTTATAAATTAAATTAGATTCTCTTGGTATAATAAGTCGCATCTATTATTATAATATTAAATGGCCCTTTTTTCGTTTTGATATAAAAAAAAGCATGTATAATCATTGAAAAAGATGTAAGAAATATTTATAGTATAAGTTACTCAAAGTTTCAATACCATTTATATAATAATAATATATATCAGTTAAATTATAATATTTTATATAATACTGGCAAGATACTCGTGTACGCAAGCGTGTTATCATAACGATCAACTTATGTTAGGAAACATATAAAACATCATCTAAGCTAAAAACCCAGGTAAAGAATATATATATATTATATATAATTATATCATCTCTATATCTGTCAAACAAATAGTGCCTCAAAAACATACTGTTTTCAAATAAATAAAAGCGTTTACATCAAGAAAACGTCTGCTTCTTGAGGTAGAATTTCAATGAAAAGAAGAAAAAACATAATTCTTATAAATAAAAGTAAGGTCTTCAGAAAGACTTAAGTTTATAATACGTATCTTTAACAGTATAGTAGCCAAAAAACAGAAAAGATCAATATGAACTATATATATAAATTTTAAAAAAACATTACGAACTATGTTGTTATCATGTATCGTCGTATTTTAAACAGGCATATAAAATATATAAGGGGGGTCAGTATACTCTTCCGTAAATAATAGTATCTATAATAGAGTTTATACATTATAGTTTTCTTTCCCATCCATTAGTACCAATGTTAATGTTAGGATTTTATATTTATTTAATAGAAACTGGGAATTATTAATGTTATATGTGCATACATGTATATCTAAGTATATTGATATGACGAGACTTATAATATTTCTGTATTTAAAGAGTTACAGTTATGACATTATTATTAAAGGATTGAGACTTTCATTTAAAGTTATAAATGATAATACATGTATTGATTGAAAATGTCCTTAAACTTGGATCAAGCAATACAATTAATAAAGTTTTAAAAAATCTTTTTTTAATTTTTCTCTAACATGTGCATAGTTTGAAAAGGATATCTTCTGTCTTATCTATTTGTAATGAAGGGACACCGGTCTCAACCTCCAGGTCTCCAGTCAACCCGACAAAAGACTTTTCATAGAGTGGATTGTTACTTGCCCTTGAATAAATTTGTGCACTAAATTATATAGTAGGTGATTTGTGCCACATGAAAACCAACAAAGTACTAAAAGTAACCGAGCGCCAGATGAAAATATAATCTACCACAAAGTGGTTCGTTTGTTGCATTTTCATGTTAACGCCCGGTGCCCCTGATGCAAAATACAAATCGGCCTTCATAAAATTTCTTGTCATAGAAAAAAGGGATAGTTATTTTTTTATCTGTACAAAAATAGATAAATTAAATGTACATGCATTAGTACAGTTATGTTCACTGTCAAATTGACCTGTTATAAATAATGGCACAACCAATAACTGTCTAAGCCCTTTTCAGTAAAAATAATTATACAATATATAAATTGTTATTTTGATCAATACTTTGAGTATGTAAACAAAAATCTGGAAGCAAAGTGATCCCTTGGAAGAATTAATCACAACAAAATTACAAGAGAATTGCAGACTCTGCTTGATTGAGTCTGTACATGAGGGATAATGAATATATGCAACATCCCTCACGCCCCCTAGCACCGGCTTGAGCGGTACTCAATTCTCAACACTTAATAGTGCTGGCATCAATGATCCCAAAGGACCAGAAAAATATATATAACAACACTGAAGTGAAATACGGGGCAACATTTTACAGCTGTAAGGTTGTTTTTTCTTATTTGTTTAATTAAGAATAAATTTACTTGTTAATTTAAAAATCTACAAAATCTACAAGTATCTGTCACGGCAGATTTATCAGGACTTACGGAAATATTTTACTAAATTTTACAATCGTAACTTTGATTTAATTTCTAAATTCAATTGTAATTTAAAAACTCTTCAGCGACAAGGGATAAGCCAGCCTGGTTTTTATGGCAATGTGATTTACAAACTTCGTAAGATTTTGGGTCATGGTATTTTTTCTGCTGTTTTTACTAAAATCATTAAACGTTTTATTAAAAGAGTTTATGACCCTACTATTTTAAGACATACTGCATGTTTAGTGTTCAACCCTTTTACAGTTGGATTCTACGCTTTCCTCTTTTAATTACATCTGACGGACCAAGTGGGAGACTCTATGACGGATAGTTCTTAAAGCCCTATGGGACTGAATTGTCTTAATGTTCGTCTTCTGCCTTGCTTCGTCAGGTCCTTGTAGGTGATTTTCTTGTTGCTCTGTCTTCCTTTAGGACATTGAGTACTTTTGTTATGGTCATTGGGTTTACTTTTATATGTTTCTACATGATCAGTTTGGTGTTTTACTTATTTAACCTTTTGTAACCACTAACAACTGTTAGAATTTCACTTGGCGGAGATTCATTTTATTTACACTGTCTCGTTTATAGGAACATGGTGGGGCTAAGAGCGAGGTTTGGTGCACCATTAACCGGTTTAAACTCCCCAGCAGTTATTATTATGCTTCTGACCGTTCCTAGGCGGCGCCCCTCTGTGTTCCTCAGATGTATGTCTATGTTGTTTCATACTGTTTTGGTGACACTTTTGCTTGTGTCCCTTGTTGTTTTCTCATCTACGGTAAGTATCTTCCTCCTTTACCCCTAGTTTTTATTTCTTTGATTATCCCCCCTCCCCTCCCTTCCCCCGGTCTCCTGTCCCCTTTGACTTTGTGGGCCTATTATTCAATCATTTGTTTTCTTTGAATTCCTAATCAGCTACAAATTATTTATCATTTAGTGATTAACCTGTCCGTGCTGCCTTGTGCCCTGTCCTGTTTTTGTTTCTCCTTGCCGCTGGTTCTTGTTGCTGGGTCATATGGGGGTTGCGTTCATTGAACGCCGCCTTCCTTGTTGATCTTGTTTATCATATTTTTAGAACTGTTCACTATTTAGGGGAGAAAATGTGTAAGCAGATAGCTCAATCGCTACAGCCGTGGTACATTATTCTGTGGGTCACAGGTTCGAGTTCTGGTCAAGCTGATAGCTCAGTTGGTTTTCTGACAGTCATGGGTTCGAGTCATGGTCAGGCAGTTTCAGTCAGGGTTTAGAAGTGGTTTTTCAACTGACACACATTTGATTCATTTAACAGATTGTATTAAATTTGAAATTAGGCAGTATTGCTTGATACTTTTAGATCTACAAAAGGCATTTGATACAGTTGATCACACTATACTGCACATGAAGAAGTTCTTCTTCTTCTTCATGAAACTTCAAGCATCTGCCATATAGGTAATGACATTCTTACATGGTTCAAGTCTTATCTCTGATAGACAGCATCTGGTGGATGTGGCTGGTACTCATTATACTACTGCTCCGAGTACCCAATGGTGTCCCCCCCCCCCCCGAGTTTCATTTTAGGTCCTCTTTTATGTCTAATATATGTCAATGACATGTCTGCAACCCTAAGCAATAAGCCTTTATTATATGCTGATGACTCAGGTATCCTTGTATCTGATAAAATAAATCTGAAGAAATTCTCTCTTATGGCATGAGTCTTATAAGATTGGTTAATTGACTATAAATTGTCTTTGCATCTTGGAAAGACAGAGTCTATTCTTTTGGTTTAAGTTTCAACTGAAACTGGGCCTAGCCTCCAGGACACCTGTAATGGTATTACTATAAAGTACACATCTTTTGTTAAGTATTTAATAGGTGCAAAACATGATCAATTCTTTTAGCGTCGCCTTTGATGCTTTGTATCAATGCTTTTCTTGTAAATTATTTATAATATCTTGTGATGTATTACAAATATTTTACTCGTCACAGTACTAATCGCAATAAAAAGATCTGTGTTGCAAAGACTAAAATTAAATTTTCCCAGATCTAACCAGTTAAATGTATATTGTTTGAGGGTCCAGTGGTTTAGTGGTTAAAGTCGTTTAAGGATCAATTAACTCTGCCGCTGTGATTTTGAAACCCCTTGGCGATTCAGAATTACTACCAAGTTATTCAGCTAGCTTTCGTAAAGACGGCACGTGATAAACACACAACATCACCCGTGGTCTTCCTCTGCCAATAAAGATTAGCAATCTTCGGATGAGGTGTTCCGATTGAAAGATTGAATTTTGCCATAGATCTTTGCAGTGCCGGTATAACTTGAAATTGAAACATTTTCAAATATAGACTCCTGCTAACATGTCCCCTTTATGACACAGCACACACTAATCGGAAAATATACAGAAGGTTGTCGATGATACATTGTATGCGTAAACGGAACTAAGCAACCAGGAAAAAATGCTTGTATATTTTGACAAAATTTATTTATAAAGGTAAAAATCGTAAACAAAGTAAATGGAATATTATAATTTAAAATAAGGGACATACTCATCGCGGTTAATTTGATAAATGTCATTTAATCTATAATCTAACGGATATCTATTCTGTTCGTGAAATATTCTACGTGTGATAATACCTAACACAGACTGGTCAAACCGATGGCAACGGCCATCATAGTCTTTCCTAGAATCACAATACAGTTTATTCTCACTTCCGTCAGGCGCAATGCAGTTTTTGTTCAATGCGCATGTCACCCAAGCTTCAACGGCAACACGTGATACGCGATCAAAATGAAACATGGCCGTCGTCGCCCAGATTTCACCAAAAGGTCTAAATTTACAACGATCTTCGCCGAGGAACTCGTAAGTGCCATTATCAGTATGATGAGTCATGCTAGATGAGCGTCTGTCATTTGTAGAAACTGTGTGAAGAATACTGTACTTTTTGACGTAGTCTATGGCAGGATCAACGATGCTTGTTGCGAATCTGATTGAGCTATCCATCCACCATACAAAACCAAATTCCATAAATAACATCTGTGTTAAATGTAAGAATATATAAATAATTAAAAAACTAATTGGTTCCGTATTGGGACATATTCATCAAAAAATGTAGTCATTTATAAATGACTAGACGTAACGAATGTAATTTGTGATGCTTTTGCCAAACAACTTTCGCGAAAATCTTCTACGCAGCCACTTTAATAGTAATGATAAAATAATAAGTTTAGAGCAAGTGCTGAATACTCATGTATTCATTATGTCAATAATTTTAACTGAACGTGATTTTCGTATTTTTTGTGCTGTTTATCTTATAACTGATAATAAAATGTATATCAACCCTTGCAGTTACCAGATCTATGCGCATGCTTTCTTATCCTTTCTCCAAGCAAATGAACTAGTTTAGATACATGGGTAAACTACACAAATTTCTTTTCATACAAAGTTATTTCACTTCGGTGTAAATGAATTCAGATACTTACCTGAACAATAATTGGCTTAAATGCGTATGTGTTTAATTCCATGACGTGCGGAGGGAAGTTCTCAAATGGAAATCTCCGTATCTCACACTTGCAACTTCTTTTTAACTAAAATAAGAAATACGCAATTAACAACAGTGTTAAGAAAATGAAAACAAATAAGTTTAAAGTAAATTGTGAAATGTAACGAGATTAAAATGTCAGAAATAGTTGTCGATCGTTTCTGAAAATATATATTTTATACTTAGGTTACTTAATGATTCTTAAGAAGCCGTATTTATATACTAGTATAAGGTAGCAGGTCTCAGAATGGATCCTGAATTTCAAAGTACTTAAGCTAAATGGAAGGTAAGTTAAGCACAATCTTGACATTTAAGACAAGGGTCCTGATATATATACAATGTATATAAACATTACATTCAAGTCAAGAAAAAAATGTATGACGGAATTAAGGACCTTAGAACAAACGGTTCAAAGTGCCCACCTTTTTGTCCATAAAAAGGGGTGGATTCTTGACAAAAATGAATGATATGTAAGTCAAATTTCTATAACTAAATCAAATACTAAAGAAGGATAAATTACAGCCTTGGCTGCATATAAAACATCGGTTACGACGCAGCCAACATAATGGGTTTGCGACCAGCATGGATCCAGACCAGCCTGCGCATCCGCGCAGTCTGATCAGGATCCATGCTGTTCGCTTACCGACTCTATAACAAGTAGAGAACCGATAAGAACAGCATGGATCCTGATCAGACTGCGCGAAAGCGCACGCTGGTCTGGATCCATGCTGGTCGCAAACGCACTATGTTGGTTTTGTCGTGACACGGCTCATATAAAACATCGGTTACGACGCAGCAGACGATGAAATTAACTGAAAATAATTCTGTAAAAAATAACTATTATTACCTTAGTATATTGTAATGACGTCATGCCAAGATCATAAACTATTACATGCAGGTCAGTTCTGTTGCCTAGAAACCTTTCGTGAATTGATTTAAATAATCCTTGAGCACGATAGAAATATTTATTATCAAAGGCAGTCGCGAAAACTGGAAACGTTCTCATTTTATCAGGGCCGGTTTTGTGTACACCAAGTTTATGAAAATATTTCTCAGCAGCACCACGTGGATAATTCATAAGCACTGCCAGGTTGTCCCGTAGAGTTTTATTGAACGTTTCTTTGCACTGGAAAGAAATCTCTGGAAAAAAAGAGAAAAACTTTACAATAAAATTTACAAAATAATGTACGAGTTGTATAAAACAATGTATAAGTTGTATAAAGTTACGTATAGGTTGTATAAAACAATGCAAAGTTGTATAAAAACAATGTTTTTTTTTTTAACAGAATCGTCACCAAGTTACTGCATGAGATGCACCGGGGATTCGAACCCATGACCTCGATACTATTGTACGGAATACCGTTAGGGCCATCGTGGTTATACTTTATAATTCAGAGGGCAATAGTGCGATGACGACAATACGATAGTGCGATGGCGACAGTGAGATAGTGCGATGGCGACAGTGCGATAATGCGATGACGACAGTACGATAATGCGACAATGCGATGGTGACAATGCGATGTCGACAGTGCGATTACGCGATGGCGATAATGCGATGGCGACAATGCAATAATACTATCGCATTAAAATAAGTATAAAATACACGGAAAATGTAATGAACTGTGTGAAACTTTAAAGTCGAGAGAATTTTTGATGAAAAGGATGTTATATTGACATTCAAAAGATATTTAATTGGTCAGTAGAACATAGAGGATATTAAAGTTTTTTAATATGTTTAACCCTTTACCTCATATAGAGAAGTAAAAGATAAATAGTAAAAACAATGCCCTATTTTATCCCCAAACACTTGTACTCGATTGAGAAATGTTATTAAAAAGTGGTCACTTTTTTGCGGCGCACAGTAGGTTAAATCTGCTGACCATATAGTTTAAGAAGGAAAGCAATTTTTACTAATATTGCAAAATAAATTAGTATTTCACGGCAAATATCATTTTCCTCTCATTGTACATCAGCAGTCTCTGAGCGTCAGTTTGGTAGGTAGTTGGTAGTTGGTTATTTGTAATCCCCCACTACCTACCAGCAGGTAGTTGGTTATTTGTAATCCCCCACTATCTACCAGCAGGTAGTTGGTTATTTGTAATACCCCACTACCTACCAGCAGGTAGTTGGTTATTTGTAATCCCCCACTTCCTACCAGCAGGTAGTTGGTTATTTGTAATCCCCCACTACCTACCAGCAGGTAGTTGGTTATTTGTAATCCCCCACTACCTACCAGCAGGTAGTTGATTATTTGTAATCCCCCACTACCTACTAGCAGGTAGTTGGTTATTTGTAATACCCTACTACCTACTAGCAGGTAGTTGGTTATTTGTAATCCCCCACTACCTACCAGCAGGGAGTTGGTTATTCGAACTTTGCATGTTTTCTCTTCACCCCCTTCTCCCCAAATTAAACCCAGTTTTTTCCAGTATAAATAAAATGGATATACGACAGCAAGATAGATGTGTTTTTTGTTTATCAACATTGAAACACCTTGTCTCACTAAGTCCACCAGCGGAAACAGTTGGCTAAAGTACAATATGCTGACCAGTTAAACTTATACGTGTAGTAGAATCTGCTGACCAGTTAAACTTATAGTGAAAATTGATGACTAATTATGTTAGATAGAAGAAAATATTATTTTTTTACAATGTTAGTAATATAATGAATTCTACATCTTACAAAACAATAACACCACTAATGACCAATAACAATTTAATAGATATTACTTAAGTGATTTTAGCAGTATTTTATAGCGACCATTGCTGACCAGTTATTTTTATTAATCATGAACTATATTTGTATTTGTCGAGAAAACTTATGTATGACTGACCAATAAAATATAAGGAATCTTTTTATTTTGTATTTTATACAGACTGTTCAAATTTACATTATTATCATTATCATTTTCCATTACATAATTTTATTTTTGTACACATTTTTGTAATATGATCTATGAATTTGTTTGTCTTTTTTATATAAGTAAAAACAATTATTTCAATTTTTTACATCTTTTAAATGTCAACAAAACATCATTTTCATCTGAAATATTTCTACTATATTAAAGTTTTACACAAATTCTTACATTTTCCGTGTCTGTTTAACTCTTTAAGTATTTCCCCTATCTTTGGATATAAAAATTTTTTTTAGACATTTTTTGTGTACAGAAAAGAAACAAACAAAAAATAATAATAAAAAGGAAAAGAAAAAAAAAGAAAACAAGAAGAAAATGATTTACTGACAAATTTAAAGTAAAATTATTTTCCCATATTCTATACCGTCAGCTTATTCGTCAGCAGTTAAGAACCGCACACGGGAAGGCGATAGTCGACAATGCGATGGCGACAGTGCGACGGCGACAGTGCGATGACGACAGTACGACAATGCGATAGTGCGATGACGACAACACGACAGTTTGATGACGACAATGCGACCATGCGATGGCGACAGTGCGATAACACTTTCACCCTGTCGTCATCGTACTATCGCATTGTCGCCATCGCATTGTGGCTATCGCGCTATCGTATTGACGTCATCGCACTGTCGCCCTCTGTATTTAAACGTATAACCACGATGGCCTTAACGGTATTCCGTACTATTAAGCCATGTTTATGCCAAACTTTGAACACCTTCAGATGTTTTAAGTATCAAAATAAACGGGTTTTTTTTCTGTCATTATATCAAGAATTTATGATTCGACTTTCTTATTGAACGAAATTTATTACGTTATCAAGAATTTATGATTCGGCCGTTTTATACTACATGTAGCTGAACGAAAGTTATTACCGGTGTAAATGTTGAGTCATTCTTCGCAAAAAAGTTTCTTTCATTTTATATCAAGATAGAAATTTTAAAATTTGTGTATACATCAACTTAAATTAAAGTCAAATAAGGCATTCAGATAACCCTTTATCAAGAAAACTTTCCACTTCAGACTTGACATATATATTGTTTGTTCATGAAAGGGCGCCAGTCTAAATGAGCAGATACTCTATTTTCCAAAGTTGTGCCCCCTTTTTTCATCAGTTACTGAAATTTTAACCCTTTTTGTCAAGGTCCGCTTTCTCAAAGTGATTCACTTTAAATTTGATATAACTGTTCACTTTCAAAACATGACACAATTTCAGAAGGGCAGATAATCATAAATTCATTTTTGCAAAGTTATACCCCCCTTTTCCATGTTTTTTTTTCTTCTTTTAAGTTCAGTTTTTTTTTTTAAATTGGAATGCATTTCTAAATGACTGGTTATCTTTTAACTCATTTTTTTCATAGTCTTGTCCCCTTTTCACTTTAAATTTCTTTGTTATTTTTATGGTATATTTCGCAAAAAAGTATCAAATATATTCACACATATTCTTTTTGAAATGAAAGGGAGAGATAATCCTGAAAGCCGTCTTTGCGTTATTATTTTCCTTGTTTGACTTAGAATATTTGCCCTCTTCTATTAAACCGTTAAAGATATTCATTTCAAACTTGAAATATCTGTTGTCTATGAAGGGCACATAACTCTAATGTGCACGTTTGCAGAGTAATGCCTCCTTTTCTATGTTATTTTTATTTAACCACCATCCAGCATTGAGTAAAGTGGAGCGTACAGACCGTGGTAGATAATGGTACAATCTATAACACTGTCTTGCGTACTTACCTTTGGTTCTATCGTCGGGAATAAATCCAGGCGGAATTAAGTTTGGTAAAACAATATTGAAGTCATACTTCCTTCTACCTGAAATGAATAAATTATTTTTATGTTGCTTAGTATTTAACAGATGTAAGCTTGCATTTTTTGTAATACCTTAGTTTTTATTGTGCGCTGCACTGCTGATTTTCAAATTACTTTATAAGAATTCAAAATGATAATAAAACAGATCTTTCTTGATAAATAATTTGTTTGTTTTGATTTTGTTTTGCTTTACAAGATTTCTTACTACTATGACTATATACTAAGACATCATTTCTGGTATAATTATGTTATGTCAAGATTTTTTTACCAGGATGCCTTAATGCTCTTACAATGTACAAGATTCCTTACCAGTATGATTTTATGCTACGACAATTTTTTTTTACCAATTTGACGACACTTCTAATACTAGTATATGCTATAACCAAGATTTCGTACCAGTATGACTTTATGTTAAGATACGATATATCAGTATGACTTTATGCGATGACAAGATTCCTTACTAGTGTTACTTTATGATATAATATATGACAAGACTTTTTACCAAAATTTCCTACCAGTATCACTGTATGTTAAAACAAGTTTTTTATGCCCCCACAATGTGGGAGCATATAGCGTTGCACTTGTCCGTCCGTCAGTCCGTCAATACGTCAGTCCGTCCGTCCGTACGTCCCGAAATCTTGTGAACGCAACTCCTCTAAAACCGGATGGCAGATTTTGCTTAAACTTACAGGGATGAACAACTTTTATGTGTAGATGGTAGTAAAGGAAGGAATTTTCGCTGTGACCAAATTTAACAGAATTATGGCCCTTTGTTGATTTTTTCCCTAGATACTATGTTAGAAATTTTTGTGAACGCAACTCCTCTTAAACCGGATGGCAGATTTTGCTTAAACTTACAGGGATGAACAACCTTAATGTGTAGATGGTAGTAAAGGAAGGAATTTTTGCTGCGACCAAATTTTAACAGAATTATGGCCCTTTTGTTGATTTTTTCACTATATATACTATGTAGAAATTTGTGAACGCAACTCCTCTTAAACCGGATGGCAGATTTTGCTTAAACTTACAGGGATTGAACAACCTTAAGGTGTAGATGGTAGTAAAGGAAGGAATTTTCGCTGCGACCAAATTTACAGAATTATGGGCCTTTGTTGATTTTTTCACTATATACTATGTAGAAATTTTGTGAACGCAACTCCTCTTAAACCGGATGGCAGATTTTGCTTAAACTTCCAGGGATTAACAACCTTAATGTGTAGATTGTAGTCAAGGAAGGAATTTTTGCTGCGACCAAATTTAACAGAGTTATGGCCCTTTGTTGATTTTTAGTTTTCAACTTGTGGCACATGTAGTCCAAAAAATATTTGACCTAGAGTCATAAAATTGACAGAACAGTGGCGTGTGGGGGGCATCCGTGTCCTATGGACACATTTCTAGTTTTCTTCAGGATTGACTATATGCTTTCCAGTGTGACTAAATGCCATGACAATATTTCTTAACAGAAAGATCATTTGCTAAAACAAGATTTATCATTTGTATGACTTATGCTAAGACATTATTTCTTCCCAGTATTACTATATGCAAAGACAATTTTCTTTCTTACCATAATAAGACAAGATTTTTTTAACAGTGTGACTATTTGCTATGACACGTTCTCTTAATAGTGTGACTAAATGCCATAACGAGATTTTTGAACAGAATGACTATATGGTAAAACAATTTTTTTCTACCAGTATGACCTTATGTTAAGACAAAATTTGTTACCAATATGTCTTTATTTATGACACGTTGTCTTACCAGTGTGACTAAATGCTTAGACAATATTTCTTACCAGTATGACTTTATGCTAAGGCAAGATTTCTGACCAGTATGACTAAATGCTATATATGACAAGTTTTCTTATATAAACTAGAGCTATGATAAAATTTCATACCAGTATGACTATATACTATGACAGGATGACTTTATGTTATATATACCTATACATGTTATGGTGAAATTTCTTACCAGTATGAATAGATGCTATATCATTTGAAAGGACTGGCGAAGTTTTCTGATAATCTAAAATAAAGAAAATAATATTTTTTTAAACTTTAATTTACAATGACTCAGTGGTTTGTCTACAATATAGCGTTTTATGTGACGTTAGAGGATAGCAATCATTATGTCACATACAACAACACGTTTCGTCCAGCTTTAAACGACCCTCGTTAGTTTCCGGGTGGTGTCGGGTTTTAGTTATTATGTTTGAGATCTTTATCTAGAGTATTTATTTATTCAGTATAATAAAATAAATACCACACCTAGAACCAACTGTCTACCTTAGGCAAGATAATGTCTATCTGTTAAATCACTTGTCTCGGATGAACACTTCATTCTATTCCCCTCAGTGGGATGTAGTATTGATTTTATGTTTGTTCAATTTTCAGTTCAAGTTTAGTGAAGCTTGACTTTTATAACAAAATAGAACAAATGTCTCATCAAGATTGGCCAAGCGACTAAGTAGTTTCATCAAGACTGGCCAAGCGACTTAGGAGGAGATGTCATTCAAAGCTTAGTTTTAAATTCTGGCAGCAATCTTTTCAGTTTTTGTAAAGGTTAAGATGTGGTGGTGTTGGTGTTGACACCTAGTGTACCCTCCGGATCACGATAACGGGCCACGTTGAATTTACCAGAGCACAGTTCAGCCACGGCATCGTTCCTGGGAAAGCTGTCAAGCCGTTTACCAGTATTAGTTGCCTTCACTTTCGCAAGGAATTGATGACTTCTGTACATGCCAGAGAAGAGGTACAGTGAGAATGACCATCGAAAGGACTTCATGATCAATCAAACCGCCAACAACCTGCGTTGTCCGGGAATCGAACCGGGAATCGCTCGATTCCCAGTCGAACGCTTTACCTATTGAGCTAACCAGACCGCTGATAGTTAAAAGGACAAGACGCTTCCTCATGACATTATTATTGCTGTAAAGTTTCATCAAAATCTACCAAGTAGTTGAAGATGAGATGTCATCGGAAGGTTTTTTCTCTCTACTTTTAGCACCGGTGGCAATCTTGTTCAGTGGACCTGAACCATTTGGGTAATATAATAATTCATAGAGGACCACTTAATAATCATTCCTGTATAGTTTCATCACTATTAACCAAGCGATTTAGTAGCTTAAGTAAAATTGTTAATGACTGACGACGGACACAGGGTTAGCCTGTGCTCCGATGAGATAAAAAGCGAAATTTTATAGGGGTTTAGACGATAGTAAGTTAAATGATCGGACAGTTTTAATGTTATTAAAATTAAAGACTTACATGTCCAATTACCTCCAGTAATGTATGTTTTGGAAACTGACAAATGACTGGCATAGATTGTGACATCTGAAATAGATATTTAACATTTATATTGTACATGTACTAGTCTATTAGGTCGTTGATTAATTCGTAAACAAATAGTTAAAAAAGTAGAAATTAAAATATTGCGTGCTGTAATGTATAGTAAAGTTATATAATTTATGTATATCTTTATTGCGTATATCACTAGGCATACTTTGGGACTTTGGGAACATATTTGGAAAATCTTCCGTAGATCTACTTTGAAACACCAATTTTGCCCAAACTGGCCGAAGTAGTGAACTATTCATTTATAGACCACGTGACTAAAAATGAAAATACCCGAGCAAAGACCATGTGATATTCAAACTGTTTAAAGATGTCCAGATCTAAAAATATATAGTTTATTAATATACATGTTTGGTGGTTGTCCGGTTTACATGGTTATCAACCAGTACAATAAATTGAATAGTCAATCTTTTTAATTAATTCAGCTCAAAACATCTGGAAACAAAGTGACAATAAAAAAATGTGTATAATATATCTAATGTCACTCATAATTCTAAAATCGTAAATTCCACTCACCTTTTGTTTTAATCATATACATAAACATCATCACCATACATAGACAGACAAATCCATATACAGCATACTTCGCCATACCTTGAAATATAACAATTTATCACATAAACCGCGGCGCAGGAGTGTAATAAGGCCAATTAATAAAAACGATATTACACTAGTGTAATAACACTTTGAATCGACGTCATTTGCGCTATACAGAAACATAGCGTTAAAGCGCGCTAATGTTAGCGTTACACTATAGGCGCGTCATTGACAAATTACTCATTTTAACAGTTTACTGTTCTTATTTTACATATGTGATAAATAGAATATTATATTCTTGTAGATTCAATACTAAATTTATTGAACTCGTTGAATAAAACTATATCATGCTCGCCAGAGGCTCGCAGAATATGATTTTATTCAACTCATTCAGTAAATTTAGTATTAAACTACACTCATTAAATATCCTCTATATACTAGATCTATATAGATATTATAATAATTATGTTATAAAATGTAAACATTAGAGCTACAATGCGCTGCATTGCATTGGTATGTTGAGCTGTACATTACATTACATTCTAACACGACCCGTGTTTTTCCCTATTGGAAATAGAAGTAAGTGTGTATAATTATTACGTTCTATATTTAGACATATGACATAACCATTATACATGTGACTTAACCACTAAAAGGAAAGTAAGTACGGAAGCAAATCAGGCGCAATTTAGCTTAATATCAAATACGGCAACATTTATTTGTTGATGTCGTGATAAAATCGAAATAATATATTCAAATCGGTGATTTTATCGCTAGGCCCTCGTGATGTAATACCTCGCACCCGAACGCAAAAACAGTGATTTTATTTAGCGATAAAATCACTGTTTATAAAATTACAGTAGATTCTAGACTATATTTATGTACAGTGCATATCAAAACAGAACAGTAGCCTAGGGTTTTTAACTTGGCGTCATCAATGTGAAGCTTTACGTGACGTCATTCAGTTATCCGCGGACTGCTTATAGTAGATCTACAGAACAATGAAGTTGAAAATATTTTTTTACGTGACTTATTTGAAAGTTGAATTGAAATTTCTGTTAACGTTCCTTCTAATAAGTAGATCTACAATTTTCTGCAAGATGACTCATGTTTCAATTATCTTCTAAGAATTAGTTAGACCTAGTCCAATATATAAGACGTTACAGGCTTGTTATAGTTTATTTCAGTCAAGTCTGGCATCTAATAGTTATTGCTCAAAAACGCATAGCATCATAATTTTTTTTTTAAAAATGTCTATTGTCTTGCCTTTTAAGCTTTATTCAAAAGCTTATCTTCTTCTCTTTTAATTTCATGCTCAATCATACACAAAAACTCTCAAACAATGTACTTATCAATTTAAAATAAAATATAAACATCAATCTATTTTTGTCTATCAGCCGTACTGGTTAAGCAAGGTGCTTTACAGATTGATTCCAAATTTTTGAACGGAAAAATATATTCAAATACACTGACGGTGCATGGGCAATTATTTCGTTAAAAAACTATTCCGTTAGAGTTAAACGCTTGCAATCAGATTTCGCGCACTATACGGCCGCCATTTGTTAATCGGCTGTAAAAGAAATTTTAAATACATGAAAGGATTTAATCCTGATTTTTCGGATGTGACAGTTTAATTATTTTGACAAAAGATATTTATTTTTTAGTTTTGTTCATAAATAGGTCAAAACTAATGTAAATACACGCTGTCTTGTTTTTCGTTCCGCCCGATTTTCTGGCGGAGCATGCTATGGATTTTTGAGCAATTTCGATATGACGTTGCTTTGCCCAAACCGACGTCATATTTATAGGACTAAGCTAGACCTAGCTCTTATACGTGCATAGCTTCACCAATTCTATCATTTTTATGCCGAGCTACCGAGGTAAACCGTAACATTTAAATTATGATTATATGAGTGGACGAATTATTTTTAACATATGCTTTCTTGCAATAAATTCCTCAATAAAAGTATTGCTTAAACAAATAAGCCATTTCAGTAGCTTCCCCTCACATAGATCTAGTACTATTTCCTGTAACAAATTCGTGAAATTATTTAATAAATTTAAAATAGATATAGGACGGACTGGCGCCAGAACAAGGGTGTTCGTATTTCTGTAATGGACAGAATCGGGGCAAACTGTGATAACCAGACGAATGAATTACCAATAAAACATTTAAATTGGACGAAATATAAGTTAATTAAAAAATAATACGTCTTCACTGCTGCATTTCTTCAACCTAGATATAGATCTACTAAAAAAAAAAACAACAGATCGTCGTGCCCATGTTTTCACTTAAAACGTTTCTTAATTCTAATGTCATGAAAAGGTTTAAAGAAACTGTTTTCAATCTGCCTATATAGTACCTGTATGAAAATCGCAGACATCCAAGGTTAATTTTAGGCGGCTGAAGTCTAAACCAAAAGAATTAATGGAAAAATTAAAATTTATTGCGAAAGCCATCTTGGTTTTCAAAATGGCTGACAACTTCCAATGTATTATATTTAACGTAAACCAGCACAAGAAGGCCTTTTCTGGGCTTGTTTTCTTTTATTATAAAAATGCAGTGATACTAATTACGACTTAAACCCGCAGCCTTAGAAAAAACATCCATTAAAACTACATTTTAATGTATTATGTCTTAACGACTTACTATTTGTTTACATGTTTATTAAAGTTTCTTAGCGTAGGTTAGACCGAAATACCGCATCCGTTCTGCACATGTGTATTTACTATTGTGTTCGAGGTCCTTATCCGAAGACCGAAAAGTTGCGATTGATGTTTTCCTCTGTTGTAAGACATTACTAGCCTATAGGCTGTTTATGGTTTATTTTTACGAGACATTTTTCCCTTAGTGAAAGACAATAAAGTTAAAAATGACGTTGACATTTATTTATTTTTCAATTAAGAAATAGATGGTCTGACCAGGGATTTATATTACAATAAATCCGCGTGGTCTGACATAAAACCATGAAGTTATATAAATCTAAACATGTTTAAAGTTATTCAATGAAATTAAGGTGATTTATACATACGACACTTTTTAAAGAAGCTACATCAATACAACAATAAAAAATAATATAAGCGGATGTTTCTTGATTCAAAAATTGACATTTCCATGTTTAAAAAATGAATTCTGCTTAGGCCGGTGCTAGGGGCCTTGGACGGTAGCTTGCAATTTCCTGTACCGTCCATAAACAGGCTCAATCAAACCGATCCTGTTTTCAATTTTGCCGTTTTGGACTTTCATCGGGGATTCTGTTGATTTCAGGTCGTTCAGTTGATGTTGCAATGACATGCATGCCAAGAGACAAAGTCGCTGGTCTGTGAAGATGACAAAGCTATTTTTAAAATATTTGCAAACGGACTTCAAATTTTAAAATGATTTAGTGCCCATTAAGGTTTACACATATGCTGTTTTATCAAAATTAAAAACTTAAATATCTAGTGGTGAATTAAATTGTGCATGTTTAATCTCAGAAACCTGACATAGATTAATTGTCCAAAAAGAATAATGACCTATTATAGTTATAGTACCATTATAATATTTTTGATAATTATTTACAGAAAAATCAATTTGTTTCAAGATCCTGTATGTTGTAATTAAAGATGTGACAACACATAAGTGAAATTTTATATATGTATGTAATTATTCTTCTAAAACAATTTCCGAACACCCAAGAATATATGAAACATTTACTGCAAATGTTTAAACGTATTGTAAGTAATCTTTAAAATATATGCATTCATTTCTTTTTAGACTTTATCAGTAATGAATTTCTAATTACGCCCTTTATTTACATGAAATATAAATTCGGTAACTTCTTTACAAAATTGCTTTTTGAAACTAACAATATTGATAAATCTTCATTTAAACATCATATTTATGATAAAAAAAACATAAAACATTTGAGTTAAAGAATCTTTAAAAGCACATTACTTTTATATTTTAAATAAAAGATGGCCGCCATAGTACTCAATGTTTAAATCATGTTTAACTATCAGCCAAGTATTCCCAAAAGTAATTGAAGCTAAATTCCATGAGGTTTAATGCACATACACAATACGCAATTAACAAGAAATAAGAAATGGTTACGGTCAACGGCGGCCATTTTGATGTGACCTTTAGAAGGGCAAGGACTTTGAGTACAGCCGTGGTAGAGCAAAACATGGGTTCAACATACCAAGATTATGTAAGAACGATTGACTACCTGCTTGTACTAAAATGCCGTTACACTCTGAACGGAGGGTCTTTTCTGAAAATCAAACTAGTCTTAAATCAAGAGACTTAACGTTATCATTTTTTTAATACCGCGGGATCGCTTGAATAAATGATTGGCGCGTGCTATTGATTTCCAATGCACACAACTTTACTAGGACGTTTTTGATATCTATTCAAATAATGATCACTACAAATTTCCTGAGACTGAGTGAAAACCATGTTTGCCAAAAATGTGAACCTCCTCGGTCTCATAAAAAAAGTATTCTATTAAAAAAGTTATGAAAAAAGTTTGAGTAAGTTAACAAGCGATGCAATCGGAACGTCCTCGGCTATTATTTATAATAACACGAAGACTGACGGAAAGGACCGAAAAGTTGCGATTGCATGACAGGTGGTATTTCAGTATAAGAACACCTTTGTGCAATCGTGTTTTCATTATTGTGTCATCGTTCCAAAAAGTTTTAATCACCGTGTTATCGTTTCATCAAGTTTTCATCATCACGTCATACTATCGTCCGTTTTCATCGTCATGTCATAGAAGCAACGCGTTTTCATCACCGTGTCAGTATCCCCTCGTTTTCATCATCGTGTCATAGAATCATCTCGTTTTCATCATCGTGTCATAGAATCATCTCGTTTTCATCATCGTGTCATAGTATCAGCTCGTGTTCATCATCGTGTCATAGTATCACCGCATTTTCATCATCGTGTCATATTATCATCTCGTTTTCATCATCGTGTCATAGTATCATCGCGTTTTCATAATCGTGTCATAGTGTCACCTCGTTTTCAACATCGTGTCATAGTATCACCTCGTTTTCATAATCGTGTCATAGTGTCACCTCGTTTTCATCATCGTGTCATAGAATCACCTTGTTTTCATCATCGTTTCATAGTATCACCGCATTCACACCATCGTGTCATAGTATAACCGCATATACATCATCGTGTCGTAGTATCACTTCGTTTTCATCTCTTAATATACCTCATTTTTATCATCGTGTCATAGTATCAACGCATTTCATCATCGTGCCATATTATCACCTCGTTTTCATCATCGTGTCATATTACCACCTCATTTTCATCATCGTGTCATAATATAACCTCGTTTTCATCATCGTGTCATAGTGTCACCTCGTTTTCATCATCGTGTCATAGTGTCACCTCGTTTTCATCATCGTGTCATAAAATCACCTTGATTCATCATCGTGTCATAGTATCACCGCATTTTCACCATCGTGTAATATTATCATCTCGTTTTAATCATCGAGTCATAGTATCACTTCGTTTTCATCATCCTGCCATATTATCACTCATTTTCATCATAGTGTCACGGTATAATTGCGTTATCAGCTGCGTGCCATTTTATCACTTCGTTTTCATCAACGTGTTATAGTACCACCCCGTTTTCATTATCGTGTCATATTATCACCACGTTTTCATCGCCGTGTTATAGTATCATCGAGTAATCATCATCGTGCACTAGTATAACCTCATTTTCATCATCATGCCATAGTACCATCGCGTTATCATCATCGTGTGAAAGTATCACTGCGTTACCGCCATCGTTTTATTTATATGTTAAATTCTGTCATTTTACAATATTTATTTCTATGTCTGGTTTGTAACATCCATTTAGTATAATAGTATTATAGTTTGTGTGTATGGGCCGGTGGCCAATTAACCTACATACAGTTTGTCTTGTATGTTATCATCATCGCGTTATCATCACTGCGTTATCATCAGCGAATGCATCGTGGTTAATGGCAAAATGAAAAGAAGTGACACCGTAATAAACAACCCGAATTCTTTATCTGTCCAAAACACTGTAGTCATGCACTTAATTCAAGTATTATTCATTGATCTTAAATCATATCTATGTAGGCATGTGGGTCGGAACGTAATCACTTGGTATCTTACTGTTTTGAGTCATATACGAATGACTTTACAGGCAGAACCAGAGGGGGTCATAAGTCAAAATGACTTCAAACATGTTTACATGCATTCATTGTTCATGTGCTTGTGATATTTTAGATTTTATTGTATACATTGGAAATATAAAAATAAATAAAAATCAACTAATTGTGAACTACAAAATAAAACTCGCCATTATTCTTGAATTTTACTAAATGTTCTTAATTAATCATATCATGAAAACCCCTACAGATATCATATGTTAAGGTGAAATCCAATTTTAAATTGTATGAACTACAAATAAAATACATTCAAGTCATGCTGTAATTAACCATTAAGCAATATGGTGTTTTTTTTTAATCGCCTTAGGGTCTTCAAAGTCGCATTTTTTTTATATTATTTAATATTATGTAATTCTATAAGTATGTCGCGTCTTAAACTAAAATGACTGTTTAAAATATAAACATTTCTTAGGATTTTACTCTGCTTAGTGATAAAATATTACGTACTTATTAGAACGCAGTGTACTGCAAAAATGTGTTATATACATTTATAAATAAATGTCAAATTCTTTAGAAATTGAGTACTGAAGAGAATGTATTTATGTCGTAATTTTTTTAAAGTTATATCCCCGCTAGGAACTAGATTGTATAGTAATAGTTGCCAACTTGCCACGGCTTATTTCTATGTGATTTGCGGTTGTGTAAATGGAAATATTAATTAATGAGCCGCGTCACGACAAAACCAACATAATGGGTTTGCATCCGCGCAGTCTGATCAGGATCCATGCTGTTCGCTTACAAAGCCTATTACAAGTAGAGAAACTGACAGCGAACAGCATTGATCTTCGCGGATGCGCAGGCTAGTCTTGATCCTTGCTGGTCGCAAACCCATTATGTTGGTTTTGCCGTGACGCGGCTCATTTCACCAGCGCCTCAAACATTGTGAGATGGGAAGTTGACAACTGCATGCGGAGGATAAGCGTTTATTCATGCATATATACGTTAATGACACAATGACAAGTAGACACAGATGCTGCTGACTCAAAACTATCTTAACGCACTATGTACTGAGTGGGTAAACAAATAAAACATGTAAACTGAAATATGAATAACGGATGTAAACAAACAAACCACACCCGGTGTACACAATATCATATACATAACATTGTATCGTGTCTTGGCTTATTTTAATTTTATATGTGTTAAATTCATGTACATTAATTGTATACTATTTCATACCAGTCAATAACAATTTTTAATGAATAATTTACATACTTATCCGTGTATACAACCGAATAAGTTAATAAATTGGCCATGTGTCAGCGATGGAAAAGTAGATAAAATAATTTGAGCCGCGTCACGACAAAACCAACATAGTGCGTTTGCGACCAGCATGGATCCAGACCAGCCTGCGCGGATGCGCAGACTGGTCTGGATCCATGCTGGTCGCAAACCCATTATGTTGGTTTTGTCGTGACGCGGCTCATTTGCACTGCATTATTTCCTATTTTCCAACACGCTTAACATCTGATAACAAGGGTCATTTAGTGGCCAGTCCCTGCATAGCCAATAACACTTTGTTTTCATTTCAAACATTGAACATAACGCGTGTACTTCATCTCAGAGGTATTAATTAAACAATTTACGGTTAAAAATACACTTTCTGTTTTCTGCAGAAAAAAAATGACCTCGTAGACAAACGGGTTCACCCTACACGATCTTAAAATGTTTATCAGCTTGTTTAGCAGTTCCTGTGGAATCTGAATGTAAACACATTGGTTGAAGCTTTTCTTTAAATGTTCAACAACCGTAGATTTTTCAGTATAAACATACATCAAGTTTGATGTTTTAATTCAATTTCTTATCATTTATTCTCAACAGACCTTCAGTTACAACTTTCACCCAATAACGACAGAGAAAATAATGTATAATTATTTTTTAAAACGATGAAGTAGTAAAAGTAAATAACCATAACAAATATACAAACTATACTAACCTTTTAAATCTTCCTTTTTCATTTAATGTACATCCTTTCACTTGAAATTTCACTGGTCCACTGAATATATTCAATTGGTATCAAGTTACTGTAGCGTAAGGAAAAGGAGACAAAAACTGTAAAGGGAATTTACTCTAAAATCAAAATGAAAATATCTACAAGAGTGCCCTCCCATTTACAAGGAAATTTGCCATATGAAATCATGGTGTACCATCAACACCATTCTCGAATATACATTGAACACAGTTATAGTGGTTGTGCTTGTAGTTTCAAAAACATAATATAATTTGTCTACAAAATAAAGTTCTTTTTTACTTGTATATCTATAAATCAACTTTATATAAGTTAATGAATATAATATAAATTGAATATGAAATAATAAAAATAAACTAACGCATACTCATACTATTTGTGTGCATGTTTATTATTATTATTATTATTATTATTATTACTATTTTTAGCAGCAGCAGCGTAGATTAGACCGAAATACTGATCGGTATCATATGCAGGTCTAAAACAAAAACTCGTGATCATCCGCTCACTCCATAGGTAATGACCTAAAAATATTATTTTTTAATTGGATCTATATTTGCACTTAACACCAATGTTCTATGTAATTATGAATTCATTTCTTTTTTCCGTTTTAACTACCCCGGTTGCCGTTTTAACTACCCCGATTGCCGTTTTAACTACCCCGGTTGATCTATGTTAGATTTTTAGATTTCATGTTTTGCGCTTTTGGACCTCTTTGAATCTCCTATGGTATGCTATAATATATATTTTAGATTGAGTTTTATTCATTTAGGGATTTGCTAAAGCAGCGACTTTGCGAGATTATCGCTTTAAAATTGAATAAATGGCATTCAATGATAGATAGAATAAGCGAGAGAAAATCGCATGTATTCTATACCATTTAATTTCTGCTGAAATATCTAGATTTCTGAACTACACGCTGTAGTTTGTTGTTTTGCTTTTGTTTTGTCGATGGTTTTCATTGACATTTCATATTATTGGATGCCTACAGATATGTAATTAAAACTTTATCATGACATCTTTTGAAATATAGGGTTCATTTCATATTATTTGAGGCCTACATCGATGTAACTAAAAACTATATCAAGACTAAAGATCTAAGCATCTTTTGAAAAATAGCGTTATTTCTGATAAACTTAAGGACTTTGAATCAGCTAAGAGGACAGTATAGGACAGGTCTGAACAACAAATTGATTCTTGACGTGTTCATTAATTTAAGTAGACCTATTTACGTATATAATTATGTTGAATATAATTTTTACATATTATAATATCTACAAATAATGCACAATATCACATAAAATACTATAGTTAGTTAACAACGTGCCTTTGTGTTACTAAACCAAATAGTTTTACATGTATGTCGCTTTAAGTCTATAATCACACATTGTTTTACCTCATGTCTGCTGTAACCTAGTCAGTGATATACATAGCATGTACATTGTATATAGGTCAGACACTGGTATTGTTAAACGGTTAGATGGAAATATCGCTTTGGGAACGGTTCAATATGACCGTCTGACCTGGATATCAATATAATCTTTCGATCAACACCAATCGCATATTCTCGGCACTTTCCGTCAAACTTGTGAATAATCGGCGAGGTAGGTGTTCTGATTAGCATAACACTTTATGCGGTTCACTGTCCGCAAGTAGATATAGCTACAAGTTAACTATGTACTACCGGCGAGTTCTGTAGATAAACAGACCATCTTTAAATGGTTCAAGATGCGTGTGTAAGTGTTAGTCAATCTAGATAAAGTCTGTGTAGATCTGTATGTAATTATTGTTTATTTCCTAAGTAGACTTTACAACTACATTTGTAATCAAAATAATTAAGACTTACCTTTCACAGAGAACAAACTGTAATCCATTCACTGTTAATTTTTAACGCAAATATCAATAGTCTGACACAGTATTGAAAAACGCTTGCAGATACAGAGCGTTGGCACCAGTCATGTCAGCTGAGGTCGTCTTTAATGAATCGATATCGAGAGAAGAGCGCATTGTTACGCCGCATATAGCTCTCGACGTGAAAGCTTTGTCCGTTGCGCTGTGGTCATACCATGCGCGCGCATCCTAAAAATTCTGATACCGCGAACATTTTTTAACCGGTATTTTGAACAACAACGAGTCAGAATAGATTTGAATTTATTTTCTTTTGCAAAGAATAAGATGTCCTTACTTATAGGTTTAATATTCGAAAAGCCTTGACACAAGTCTTCCCTTTTTCGTCAGTATTCCGCGTTGAATGCGATTCTGTATACTGTGAACACCCGGCGTTGAAATGTTACAGATATTGAGAAATTATCGATTATTTTTCTACCAGACAGTCCGTTTTGCATAATCTCATTTATTAGTGGTCATACAAGCCCCGTGTTCACAAAGAAAAGATCAGGATCAAATTATCCTGATTTTGTTTTCATTGTTAATAAAACTAAAACTGATCGTATTATGCCAGAATTATTTGAAATGTAAATAATTGCTTATTTAAAAAGAACCAACCTATTTTGGGATAAAATCAGCAAATAACAAAACAAATACAAAATAATCGGATCAAAATAAAAATTTGGATCAACTGTAAAATGCCAATATCTTGTAAAAATAACAATAAACATGCTATTTCAAGTCCAGTTTTATTAAGTTAACATTGAATATTTAATCTATGAGGATAAATAATGGAGAATATTTGATCCTGATCTTGATCCTTAAATCTTTGTGAACACGGGTCAGATGAATAAAACAAAAAGCGCATTTTTAGGAAGTTGGTCCTTACTTGCGGGCTATGAAATAGTTA